>NC_053154.1:266172092-266472092 GCF_016835505.1 Polypterus senegalus
GAAACAGCCCAATCGCCGACCAGCTGAGCGAATATATCATGTAAACCTGCTGAAACCGTGGAAGGAGAGGGTCCCGATCCCTCCTCCGGACAGCCCTGCTCTCTCTTGCGAAGTAAGTTCCCTTAATTTCGTGAGCAGCTATCCCCAGGCAGAAACAAGAGCTCGAAGCAGCTATCCGCTCTGTCCCAGAGGTGGTAAGTGAAAAACCCGGTCGGACCTCTCTGATTGCGCATGACATATTGACTGACCCGGGGGTGATCGTCCGTGGCGACCCTACAGACTCCGGAGGCAAAGAAAGTAGAAGTGGAACTTGAAATCAAGCGAATGCTGGCACTAGGAGTAATCGAGGAAAGTAGTAGTCCCTGGTCCAGTCCCATCGTCTTGATTGCTAAGCCTGACGGCAGTTGGAGGGTTTTGCAATGACTTCCGTCGGCTTAACCAAGTTTCCAGATTGATGCTTATCCCATGCCTCGCGTGGATGACCTCCTCGAGACTGGGACCAGCCAAATTCTTGACTACACTTGACATGACAAAGGGGTACTGGCAGGTTCCTTTAACGGAGTCCGAAGGAAAAACGCGTTTAGCACTCCTAGCGGACACTGGCAGTATCGTGTCCTTCCATTGGGTTACACGGGCCTGCGACTTTTCAGCGTCTGGTGGACAAAGTGCTCCGGCCCCATAACTCGTTCTGTGCTGCCTATCTGGATGGCGCGTCATCTATTCCAGCACCTGGAAGGAACACATACAGCAGGTCACAGCAGTATTACGGACACTGGGGGAAGCCGGGCTCCGAATCAACCCCAAGAAATGTTTCTTTGGATTGAGGAAGCCAAATATTTGGGCTACCTAGTGGGCGGGGTACTGTGAGGCCACAGTGTTCCAAGTTGCAAGCCATAATGGCCTGGCCCGTCCAAACCAAGCGGCAAGTCCAATCCTTTCTCGGTTTGGCCGGGTACTACCGCCGGTTTGTGCCTCGCTTCTCCGAGAGAGCGGCGCCCTTGACCGACTTGACAAAGAAAAGAGCTCCTAATACGGTGGTATGGTCTGATAAAGCGGGGCTGCATTCAGTGACTTAAAAAGGGCTCTGACTTCAGCACCTATCTTGATCTCCCCTAACTTCTCTCTCCCTTTTATCCTCCAGGCGGACGCCGGACACAGGCTTGGGTGCCGTGTTGAGCCAAAGCGTCGGCGGTGTTGAACACCCGTTATGTACCTGAGCGGAAACTGTTGGACAGGGAGACCAGGTGCGCGGCGGTGGAGAAAGAGGCTCTGGCGATCAAATGGGCGTAACTCAGCTGCGGTACTACCTCTTGGGTCGCGTGTTCACTCTGGTGACGGATCATGCACCTCTGAAGTGGATGGCCCTTCACAGGGAGTGAATCCACGGGTCACGAGGTGGTTTCTTGACCTGCAGCAGTACAAGTATACGCTCGTTCATCGACAGGGGTCTCTTCATGCCAACGCCGATGCCCTCTCCCGGCCCACGACCTCTCGGTGCAGGTCGCCCGACCCACGGGTCTGGGCTGAGGGGAGTCTTGTCACACTGCGTGTGCATGGGAAGCAGCTGAAGGGCTTAGGAAATACTGTTTATACATCTGCCCAGGGGCGGGTGCACTGACGCTCTTTCTGAGTTCTCTGCAGGTCTTACCCGGAAATCCCACCAGGAGCCGCCATTTCCAGGAAGGACACATCACTTCGGTTCCGCCCCAAGAATGAGGTCACTTCGGTTCCGCCCCAAGGATGATGTCACTTCCAGTTCCGCCCAGAGGACGACATCATTTCCGCCCTCTGTGCTATAAAGCTCACTGCCTTGGCTTAGGCAGGCAGTTCTGTTTTGGACTCTGTTGTGTAAACAACTATTGCAATGCCTCAAAGACTTTTGCAGCCGGGAAACCGTAATAAACGGGTGGCTGCCCCAAACCTTTCCGCGTCTCTGGTCTCCACTTATTACAACACATATATATATATATATATATACACATATATATACACACACACACATATATATAAACATATATATACACATCATATATACATATACATATCTATATATATATCTACATTAATTAGAGGCTGTGTAATAATTAATCTTGATTAATCGTATGTAATCACACATGAAAATTTGCCCCAAATCGCACATTTTTTTTTAATTTAAAAGGGTTTTAGTGGGGACAGAATCAAATAATAGACATGGACATGAATATTTTAAACTCAAGCTCTTTTAATTTCTGAAAAAAAAATGCTTTTAAACTGCATTTCAATTCAAAACAGAAACAAAAATATCATCCATGGCTAAAATTGGGCAGACTTAAAAATAAAGTGGTATTTTAAGTACTTTAAGTACATTTTCAGAATGGTATTGTCTTTAAATAATAATAACTAAAATTTCAACATAAAGTGCAGTTTTTCTTCTTAAAAAAATAAGTCAGAAACATAAAAGGTAATTTGACCAGCTTAATCTTTAAACTCGGAGTAACCTTAGCCAAAATTATTTTGTACATTAGGCTAAAACAGTGTGATCATTGAACATTTTGTAATTAGATGTAATTAGAATTACTAACGGTCACGGAAGTCCAATGATCCCCAGTAAGAGCCACAAAGTCCACTTTCTGTAATGCATCTAATTTTGCTTGCTTTTCAGTGTGCACAAAACCACGCTTTTATCAAGGCTTCCATCGGGTAGTCTTTTGAAATGAAATTTTCCTCCAATCAGTCGTAGGAACACGCTTTATTCTGACTCTAACATTTTTGTAGCTCTGATGTGTGCATCAATGTAATCGATGTACCAGGAAATCATGCATTGACAAAAGTTCCCCTTTGCTTGGAATTGAAAGTGTGATTAAATGCGTTATTTTTTTTAATGCGTTATGGAGTACATGCACCGAAGCTTCTCAGCTGTGATTGCGCTAAGAAAAGGAAACATTTTAAAAATAACATAACATGATTCTGCATTAACCGCATATTTTTTCATATGTCTCAAACCAAGGGGATGCGAGGGTAAAATGAATCGTGAAGCACGCGTACATACTGAGTGCATCCCCTCTCGGGAATCGAACATCGGATGTCGGCGCTAGAGGCGAAGCCTCTACCATTGCGCCACGGCGTGTGGCTTGTCTATTTGAGAGTATGTAGATCGGGGTATATATATATACCCACGCTTCGCAGCGGAGAAGTAGTGTGTTAAAGAAGTTATTAAAAAGAAAAGGGAACATTTTCAAAATAACGTAACATGATTGTCAATAGACAGTGATTGTTTTGTGAGTGTTACGAGTGTTGCTGTCATCAAGGATTTTATTATCATTATTTCTTTCAATCAGGTTCGAATTTGTAGGATGTGTTGTGTTCAAGTTACATTCCGTGTTTGTCAATCGTTGTAAAGATAACAGGTTTCACTCATCGATTCGTTTCTTTCTGCATCAATAAACAGCTCGTCTTCCTCTTTATCTGAGACGTGACCCACTGCATGCACGGTTTTTTTTTTACACTGTCTTCGTTTAGCGGGACATTGACTTTTTCCACCGTGTGCTTTGTTTCCGCAGTAGCTGCACTTATGAATATGCTTGTATGTATCAGACGCTTCATATTTTTTTGCTGCCTTCTCAATTGTGTAATTCGGTTTTTGTTCAGCACTCTTTGGAACTGTTGCTTTTGGTCTGTGCACTGCGTCAGTTCACGTGCGCCGCTCGGTGTACATGCATCGAAGTTTCCCAGCTGTGCTTGTGCCGTCTCGTGCGATGTCCACAGCTGTATTTAATGTTAGCTAAGACCCGGCACTTAAAAGTTTCTCTCGCAGTTTCGCTGAGTTTGTGCCAAACACCACCCTGACCATCTCATCTTCCTCTGCATAAGCACAGTCCTTCACCCGTGAATATTTAGTGGCAGTGTTTCTATTGGATTGCCGCTGACTGACAGCCTTATATGGGCAGGCACTAAATTACGTGGGAGGCGTAACTCCGCCTCCCATGGACATCGAGCAGAAGTCTATTATAGTATATGGACGAAAAAATAGGTTCCAGTTATGACCATTACGCGTAGAATTTTGAAATGAAACCTGCCCAACTTTTGTAAGTAAGCTGTAAGGAATGAGCCTGCCAAATTTCAGCCTTCTACCTACATGGGACGTTGGAAAATTAGTGATGAGTCAGTGAGTCAGTCAGTGAGTGAGTCAGTCATTGAGGGCTTTGCCTTTTATTAGTACAGATAAAGATTTTTTCACCTTTCTTTAGTGCCACACAGCCCACTTTCCAAAATTAGAAATAACAGTTTGCCTTCCATAATGAGGGACTTTCTCCTGCTGGGGGTTCAAACCATTTTAGACTTCGTTCAACGGAAATACCAAATCCAGGGGCAGACCTTTTCTTTAATGGGCAAGTACCCAAATGGCTAATGCTACATGCACATGTTTAATGCTTGTTACATGCCCCAGATATATCAATAAAGCAAATTGGCTTTTAAGGGTAAAAAAATATTACAGCACTGTTGTGGCATTAAGGAAGCACCTATTTTTCAATATTTGTTTTACCCTGAATTGAGGATTTGGAATCATAATGGATCACTAAGGACTGCACTGTGTGTTAAGGAGTAGAATATTTTCTTTTTAGTAGAACTAGGGGGCTTTGCCACGCGCTTGCCCGTTTGCAGTTCTGCCGCTCGTGTATGGGGGGGATGCAGATGTATAAATTAAACAGATTGTTATTTTCAGGGAAAGTGTTACTTATGCATAATAGAACTAACTATTTTACATTAGAGTAATTAACCATATTTAAAAATAGTAAAACGTAATAATTTGAAAGTAAATTATGTTTCATGTTTTGTTAAGAGTTATTCATTGCATAATACAATTTCATTCTGTTTGGCTGTGAAATTAACACGCAAACACTTTTTAAATTTACACTTTTACTGTAAAACCAGTAAAAACTATTTTTTAAATTTAATTTTCATCAATATCACATTGAATTTTGATTCTGTGTTTGGACTTTCATTGTGACAACACAACATATAACTGCCTGTGATTTAATTTAGTTTCTTTCTATTAAATAAAATTACTTTTTTTTTTTTTTTAATTCTAATGTTATCCTTGAAGATGTACTACATTACCTTTCTTGGATACATCCTTCTTTCTACATTAATTTGTGCGGTGGAAAACCATAAAGTGTTAACGGTATATTCTTCGGGATATTTTAAGTTGATGTTTTCATCTTCCGCACGATCACCACCAACTGATTCAGCATAGTCTATTGAAGCGCATTTAACCAATTTGCCGTGTAACATTTTTGGTGTTAATTGATTTGACTTCGTTTCTCGGTGCTAGGATTGCCCGTGTACTCATTTTTTCTATTGATAACCCTTCGTGATGAAATTCTTCAATAAGATTTGGACATAATACATCTTCTTTAATTGGGAACTTAAAGTGAGGAAAACGTTAAAATTTATAAGAGCTGAGCGAGCAGGAACTGTGTCTATCAAAAGCATTCACACGAATGAGAGGTGAGAGTACTGTGTGCGTGGTTGAATTTGGTTGAGAGGAGGGTGGGACTTTAAAAAATCTCATGGCCAAAGTCTCATCTCATGGGACTTGATAAAATCTCTTGAAAAATGTCTAGTCTCATCCCAGGATTTTTTTATGTAATAGAGAGATATGTAGCCATCAGGCAACGGGAGGAGTAGTTCACATTGGGTCACATTTTATTATGTTTGCTCCATTATTATTGCAGCGGTACAACAAGAAATCAAACCATTGCTAATAAATTATTTTATTATTTTAGGCCTGCAGTTCTTTAGACGTTGTCCTGGGGTCTTTTGTGACCTCTCGGATGAGTCGTCTCTGCGCTCTTGGGGTAATTTTGGTCGGCCGGCCACTCCTGGGAAGGTTCACCACTGTTCCATGTTTTTGCCATTTGTGGATAATGGCTCTCACTGTGGTTCGTTGGAGTCCCAAAGCTTTAGAAATGGCTTTATAACCTTTACCAGACTGATAGATCTCAATTACTTCTGTTCTCATTTGTTCCTGAATTTCTTTGGATCTTGGCATGATGTCTAGCTTTTGAGGTGCTTTTGGTCTACTTCTCTGTGTCAGGCAGCTCCTATTTAAGTGATTTCTTGATTGAAACAGGTGTGGCAGTAATCAGGCCTGGGGGTGGCTACGGAAATTGAACTCAGGTGTGATACACCACAGTTAGGTTATTTTTTAACAAGGGGGCAATTACTTTTTCACACAGGGCCATGTAGGTTTGGATTTTTTTTCTCCCTAAATAATAAAAACCATCATTTAAAAACTGCATTTTGTGTTTACTTGTGTTATATTTGACTAATGGTTAAATGTGTTTGATGATCAGAAACATTTTGTGTGACACACATGCAAAAGAATAAGAAATCAGGAAGGGGGCAAATAGTTTTTCACACCATTGTATGTCGATAAACTTTTTAAATTTTAACTTGAGGTATATCTAATATATATCCTCATAAATCTATAAAAGCAGGCACTTCAAATAGACATGTATTCTGATCAGTTCAATTATCATTATACCTGCAGACCAAGAAGGTCTTTCGTGTTTTATACAATACCGCTCCTACAGCACTGTGTATAATTTTATATTACCTAAAGGGTAAGGAGATCAGGTAATTACTTGATTCACAAATATGGAAAAAGCAAATTATTGGAAGAACAACTGAAAAGCCCTTTTTTCATTATTTGTACAATGAGAGCTCAATTCTTAAAGAAAGCAAGCTGATTTTATTTACAAAAATCAAGGGCAAGTCAGCAGCCTGCTGCACGTATACAGATTCTCCGGTTATGATCCAGGCTGGTAACGGCATCTCCAACTAGAAGGTTTATAATTATCACAGAATTAAAAAAAGAAACTGCCTCAGGGCAGAAGGGTGGGGGGTGGCAAGACAAGCACTGTGTGACGCATTCTGTAATAAGGGCAACTCAAAGGAATACAGTCAAGAAAAAAGAAGAAATTACATTTAAAAGTAAGTTGTTTTACTTGTGTAGAGATCAGTTATACTGTAGGTGTTTTGGGAAAGGGGTGCTTTTATCATTTGAAAGAAAAACAAAATAGACAACACGCTGAAAAAACATGCAGTGCTTCACAGACTACAATTAGTAGCTCTTCATTAGGATCCGACTGATTAACAGCACAGTTGTTGAAGTAAACCATTCACATCAAGTGTGCTCAAATTGCAGTTGTCTCTTATAATTGTGTGCTGTCAAATCAAAAGCCAAGTATGCAGCAGTAAAACAAAGGCAAGTGAAAACAGGATTAGACATATATTAATATACTGCAAGGGTCTCGGGAGATCTGAAAACCTGTGACAGAGAAGGCAAATAGACATGAGAGCTGTGAAAGCAAAGTGCATTACTGAGGGAAATGCTTCATTACACTTAGCTGTGCTGAACAGAACATGTCCAATACGTTTAAGCCGCAATATGTGATCTGAAAAGCATACAGAGGTGCATCTTCTGCCAGTTTTCATTCTACATGGATTCTTCGTCATAAAAAACTCTCATTGATAAATAATGAGAAATCAATGAATAAAAGACCTGCCTTATGATTGCTGAATATTGGAGAGTGGGAAAGAGAGGGACTGGATGAAGGACATTATACTAAGTGACACTTTAAGCAGAACAAACCATCAAAAGCCAATCAAGTTTAGCAAAAAGCATCAGCTTATGAAACTTTGTATTGATTTGTTTTCTTACTCTCACTGGCAAGAAATTGCTCAGGACTGTGCCCCTCTGCATTATGTGTACTGACACAGAGGGGCCTGCTGCAAACTCCAGATCTCTGAATCAGAAAGCACCAGCTTGAGCTGAAAAGAAAATCCCTTTGCTCAACTATGAAAACGGGCTTCTGGCTTCTAAACTGCCAACTGTCATATTAGGCAGCAGGCTGACTTTGTGTCTCTCGTTTCAGGTTCACTGCACTTTGCTACATGGACCATCTAACTTGATGTAAGCGGTGATTTGAAATGTTTGTAATGACCAATCACATTAACTCTTGAGCCCATCCTGACAAAACATTAAAGATAGGTAATTCACATATACACCTATTGTCAAGCGGACTGCTTTAAAAAAAGGGCCTGTGTGACGTAAATGTTTGCAGTAAAAAATGACTTAGGAAGTCACCAGATTTTTAAAATTGGAATCAGATAATAACAGTCCATAAACAGGCAAGAGAGATTGGGTTCTACTGCATGCAAAGACACTTCTGAAAAACACTTCTCAATGTACGTTACACAAGTACAGTAATTAGAGGATTTGCATCATTTTTCAGGCAATGCTGGAATCCAAACATTTTTAATTTTAGTAGAACTGGAACACCCAACTGAAAATTTTTAGCAAAAGGGATAGTAAACCTTTCATTTATCTGTAAACTTCAACTCATTTATAAAATACTCAGTTATCCCAATCTGCAAGGAACTCTATAAAGAGCTATAAAGGAGCTCTATAAATAAATGTAGAATAACTAGATTTATGTGGTGTGGACTGAAGATGAACAATATGGCTTGAAATTAATCCAACTGGAAAAAATAAAAGAAATGTAACCAACTGTATCTTAAATGCTGTGGGTCACTTTGGATAAAACCATCTGCCAAAAAAACAAATGAAATTGTATATTTGCTTCTGAACACATTCTGAAATACAACATCCAAAGGCGCTGAGATGATATACGGTTGTGCTTGAAAGTTTGTGAAACGCTTTAGAATTTTCTGTATTTCTGCATAAATATGACCTAAAGCATCATCAGGTTTTCACTCAAGTCCTAAAAGTAGATAAAGAGAAACCAGTTAAACAAAGGAGACAAAAATATTATACTTGGTCATTTATTTATTGAGGAAAATGATCAAATCTTACATATTTGTGAGTGGCAAAAGTATGTGAACCTCTAGGATTAGCAGTTAGTTTGAAGGTGAAATTCGAGTCCGGTGTTTTCAATCAATGGGATGACAATCAGGTGTGAGTGGGCACCCTGTGTTATTTAAAGAACAGGGATCTACCAAAGTCTGCTCTTCACAACACATGTTTGTGGAAGTGTATCATGGCACAAACAAAGGAGATTTCTGAGGACCTCACAAAAAGAGTTCTTGATGCTCATCAGGCTGGAAAAGGTTACAAAACCATCTCTGAAGAGTTTGGACTCCACCAATCCACAGTCAGACAGATTGTGTACAAATGGAGAAAATTGAAGACCATTGTTACCCTCCCCAGGAGTGGTCGACCAACAAAGATCACTCCAAGAGCAAGGCGTGTAATAGTCAGCGAGGTCACAGAGGACCCCAGGGTAACTTCTAAGCAACTGAAGGCCTCTCTCACATTGGCTAATGTTCATGTTCATGCATCCACCATCAGGAGAATACTGAACAACAATGGTGTGCATGGCAGGGTTGCAAGGAGAAAGCCACTGCTCTCCAAAAAAAAAACATTTCTGCTCATCTGCAGTTTGCTAAAGATCACGCGGACAAGCCAGAAGGCTATTGGAAGAATGTTTTGTGGACGGATGAGACCAAAATAGAACTTTTTGGTTTAAATGAAAACCGTTATGTTTGGAAAAAGGAAAACACTGCAGTCCAGCATAAGAACCTTATCCCATCTGTGAAACATGGTGGTGGTAGTATCATGGTTTGGGCCTGTTTTGCTGCATCTGGGCCAGGACAGCTTGCCTTCATTGATGGAACAATGAATTCTGAATTATATCAGAGAATTCTAAAGGAAAATGTCAGGACATCTGTCCATGAACTGAATCTCAAGGTGGGTCATGCAGCAAGACAGCAACCCTAAGCACACAAGTCGTTCTACCAAAGAATGGTTAAAGAAGAATAAAATTAATGTTTTGGAATGGCCAAGTCGAAGTCCTGACCTTAATCCAATCGAAATGTTGTGGAAGGACCTGAAGCGAGCAGTTAATGTGAGGAAACCCACCAACATCCCAGAGTTGAAGCTGTTCTGTACGGAGGAATGGGCTAAAATTCCTCCAAGCTGGTGTGCAGGAAAGATCAAAAGTTACCAGAAACGTTTAGTTGCAGTTATTGCTGCAAAGGGGGGTCACACCAGATACTGAAAGCAAAGGTTCACATACTTTTGCCACTCACAAATATGTAATATTTGATCATTTTCCTTAATAAATGAATGACCAATTATAATATTTTTGTCTCATTTGTTTAACCGGTTACTCTTTATCTACTTTTAGGACTTGAGTGAAAATCTGATGATGTTTTAGGTCATATTTATGCAGAAATATAGAAAATTCTAAAGGGTTCAAAAACTTTCAAGCACAACTGTATATCGTCGAAAATGGACTGGCAACCCACCCAGGGTAGATTCCAGCCTTGCACCTCATGCTGCCAGGATGAGCTTTTGCCGTCTCACACATCTGAACTAGACAAAGCAGGCTTGATGGCGAGTGTAAGTTTCCCGACCAGTAAAGCCTGGGTTTGTGATCCTAAATTGCATTAAGAGGATTGAAGAATATTAAGTTATGAAGATACTAAAGTGGCCTCCAAAAGTGCTGGGACACTGCAGTGTAATATCAGTATTTTTCTTTATATTTTAGTAATCCGGTAAAGGTACAGGATGTCAGTCATGCTTAGACCTGGGCTCAGTCAATGGCTGCCACACTTTGAAGTTTATTAATCTTGCCCCCTCCTACTATTATGTAAAAATCTACCCATTTTAATAATTTACTTGTTATTTCCGATATGTTCTGCCCTTTATTGGTGCCCAGCCCCCTACTGTGAGCCCCTATCAGGCCGGCCTTCTAATAATCAATAATGAGGCACATACCAGGGGCAGACTTGCTCAGGTTAACAAGAGGTTGTTGTATTTGTCTGCTGCCTCGGGTCTCTTGAGTTGTTTTTATTTTTTAAACCATTTAGCGTTGACTTCTTTTGGGATTTCAAATTGTTGGAGTTTTTGGCTAGGATTAGATCATTACTCAGTTTATATTTCCTGTACTGTATTAATCTTGTTCAGTCTGTCTTGTGTTCAGTTTCCAGATAATCTTTTAGCTTCAGGGTTTCCTCGCACAGTTTTATTTATTAAGTGTGTGAAGAACTCTTGAAGGCTTGAAATGTTTCAATGCTTATTTTTGGTCAATTTTGCAGTCTTAGAGTGGTTATTTCTTAACTTTGTTTCTTACCATAGGACTGCTATTGTTCACAGTTTATTAAGCTGATTTCTGTTAATGGAGAATTCTCAAATTAGCTGTTGGGTTTGTTTCTCCCTTTTATCTAATTATGTAAAGAATCCATTTGTCCAAGGTATATGACTGCACTCAGATTACGCCAAGAGATCCATTTACTGTAGAGACAGAGGTGCCAGTTTAGGTGTGGCCTTGTTAAGTTCTGCCTTTTAGGTGGCCTCAGAGTAGGATACCGCCACTTTTATTTGTAGATACATTTAATCCTTTAGGCTTAAACACCTTGAAATACCAGTTCCTGTTCCACAACTTTGACATTACTTAATGGAGAGCCCTGAACATATCCAATAAAGAATATTAATTTATATTTCCAGCTATTTTCATCCAGTAATGCTCCATGTCAAGCATTCTAAAACTTATTGAGCCCAGTCATCAGAAACTGCCTCATAGGCCTTGAGGTTTTTAACCTTGAGCATCTTATGCTAATAACAGGCATGAAGTATTACTTGGATTTAATTATAAGATTCACTAGATCTCAATTTTAGATTATGACAGAAGTGTCAGGTTTAAAAATAAGGTTTTCGGGTGGGAGGTTCATGTTTTACACGGCACAAGGCAACATTTCACAAGGCTGATGACCGAGGGACCATTTCCTCGCAATTTTTACTTTAAATGAAAAATGGAATTAAATAGGATGGATTCTTTGCATTTCTTTTTCTATGACCGTGAACAGAATATTAATATTACTCTTTAAGAGTAGTTCTGGGTAACGATTGTTAGTATGGTGTTCAAGTGTCGATTGCTTGCAACAAGAATAACTTACATTATTAATAAATTGGCATAAAACCAGATTGTATCAACTTAAGACCTGCTTCAATAATGCAAAAATGAAAACTAGAAACAGTTTTGGAACCTTAGCTATATTAGCAAAACAGACACCAGGAGGGGAAAAGGCATTCATAATAGTAACCCTAGATAACCATTACAGGGACACATGAGAGCAGCATAAAGAGAGAAGAGTCTTCTACAATGTGACTATAAAGAAAATGTACCAAATACGGTTTATTTCACTCACACAGTACAAGTCCCTAACGTAAATGGGCTGAAACATGTAAACTGTCCATTATAATTGCTTTTGCATAGTTTGTGTTTTGCTTAAAAAAACCTTATGATGGGTTAAGCAAAGTGGACATTTAGGACCAGGCAGATTATGCCACCCTGAACCGTGGGTAGGCAGGGTCACACAGTGGGCAGAGTGAAGATCTGAATCTGCCATCTTGTGGGTTCTAGTCAGCTTTATTAATCCCCCACCCACTACATGTGTCTGTACAGATGGCAAACACTTCCAGTAGTCTATGTCCCTTAGAATAATTAACATTTTATTCTTTTAGACAGCAAAAGTCTAAATTTATTCTACCATGTAAATACATTGCAATTTCTAGGACTTCTAAGGATGAAACGGCAATGCACCTGCCTTGTTTTAATTTGTAAAGCAATCTGACAGAACTAATGTCAGGAAGTGCAGCTGTAGCTGAAAGCTACGTGTTCAAAAATGTTTGCTACTCACAGCTGTCAGCAGATCTTCTTTCAAATAACTAGTCCCAGAAGAAACCTTGTTAACCCTCAAACAGCTTCATGCTGAAGGATTTGCTGTCCTCAGGCTGCTGCGTGCACTCTGGGTCACACGCCAGACACAGTCAATTCACTAGTGTCACTTGAAAGAGACATCTCCTTCAGAAAGGATTTAACTGATTAAGAGAGCTCTGAAAAAGTAAATATTTATTTAAATGAAAATATTTATATTCTAAAATATATTAAGAGAGCATAAGCATTTATACAATTAGCCAAAATGCCTGATTCGATTAGCCCAAAACTTTGAAATTAGGCTCCTAATCCCTGAATCTAAAACATTATTTTTGCCATGGTTTTAAAACGCAGAACATCAGTGGAAATATAATATCTTTGAGTCGCTTCTCTATCCATATAATAGTATAATATGATCAAGAGATCACTATCAACACACCAATGGCACATCTGGAGATTGTCCAGAAACATTAAATTGGCTGGATCATCTAAAGTGAGCAAGAAGAGATGATCAATGAATGGAAAATGGTTATGAGGGGATCTGGGGGCTTGACAGGAATCCCAACTTGTGGCTGATCAGAGTTATGTTGAGAAAAAAAAAATCAGCAGTTAATTGGGGTGAAAACCTTTACTATCTAAAGAGCTGCCTATTTCTGCTTTTGTTCAGTGATGGCCATGAACCCGGTAATGACGACATCCTCTAACAAATTAAGGAAACAGCCAACAAATCACATCAAAAAAAAAAAAAAAAAACAAGAAATCTTATATATATATATATATATATATATATATATATATATATATACATACATACATACACACACATATATATATATATATATATATATATATATATATATATATATATATATATATATATATATATATACCTAAGCCTAAATCTGCAGCTATTTTGTACAACGATTCTATGTCACATTTTTTGTCACACTTTAAATTGGCCTTATTTTAAAACCTACATATATGTTTGGTATCATTCTTTTCAGAATTTGTCGAACTATAATGTAATGTTAGATTTTCAGATTCTTATTCCATTTTTAAATTATAAACTAAAAAATATCAAGAACTCATGTCCCGCAAGACAAGACTTAAACCACGCCAGGGGTTGTAAATAAAAGACAAAGAGTAGGACAGCTGCTGTACAGGCTTTTAAATGTTCAAAGCGCTGCTTGAGATGCAGATCATGCGACACGGCAGCAGCAGCAAGCCAGCAGCTGATCGAGCAAAGAGGAGAAAAAAAAAAAAACCTAAGGTTTTTCAGAGGAGAGACCCCGTCTTCTTGGGGTGCGTTGAGCCCCCTCTTTACAACGTGAGTGGCAGACTGGCCACAACTGGGGGTTGGGTGCCAAAGGCGCCAGGGGGCTTGCCCCCCTAGTCTTAGTATAATTTGACCATATCAGCTTTCATAACTACATTTTTTAATAGTTTAAGGTCAAAAATTTTTTAACAATATCTGGGCAAACATCCATTAAAGCCATGATGTCCTCCATATTGAAATCTGGTAGTATCCAGGTATCACAGCCATGTCCCTTAGACTGACGTATTTCAGGATAACCCCTTCCACAGACCCAGACATTCTAAACTATACATCAACATTTTCATTAAAAAAAAGACACTGCTTTAGTTTATTTGCTGCTGAAGCTGTGAGTACTATTGTTTTTCTTAATACAGTATTATCAAAAAAATATGTATGTTGGCCAAGCATGGCCACACTTTTGCATAGAACTGTATAATGCTCACCATTATCTCTCAAACTGTATATTATATTCATTATCTTGTGTGATTCCACAAAACTATGAAAAAATGTAATAATGGAAGCTGATATGCTGAAGTTATACTAAGATAAAGGAAACTATTGTTACTCAGAAGTAATTTTTTTTTATGTCTGGAGGTCAGTACTGTAAATGTATTACCCATTTTAGATAATTAGTCTGCAGTTTCCTTAATTTGTTAATATGCAAAGTGCAGATATTAATAAGAAGATGGTTTGCATAATAATGAAGGCACTCTAATAATATTCAGTGACTTTCTAAAAGATGTCACCCACCCATACAACTTTTCCACCACAGGATTCACCAACCACTTCAGTAACCCCAGAGACATAAATAAACCCTTGCACTCCAAACACCTCCACAACAACGACGACATTTATTTATAAAGCACATTTTCATACGAATGATGTAGCTCAAAGTGCTTTACATGATGAAGAAAGAGAAAAAAGACAGAATAAATAATTAAAGTTAGGGAACACTAATTATCATAAAATAAAAGTAACATCTGATGGCCAGGGAGGACAGAAAAAAACAAACAAAAAAAAAACTCCAGACGGCTGGAGAATAAATAAAATCTGCAGGGGTTTCCAGGCCATGAGACCACCCGGCCCCCTCTAGGCATTCTACCTGACATAAATGACCTCAATCAGTCCTCATGGTATTCAGGGTTCACATGAAAGAATCTGATGATGATGGTCATGTGGACTTCTGGGTTTTAATCCATCAATGTAAGGACAGCACGGTGCTTTGATTAGGTGGTGGTGCCGCAGATTGCCACCACAGAAAACCGGACAAACAACAGCACAGAAAGTAGGGGTTAGTACAGATTTTGGAGCCACCATGAATAGTTATTTTGAGGAGATTGAACATATTGATTGATTGATTATAAAAAGGCCATGTTAAAGTAATGTGTTTTCAGCAGTGTTTTAAAGTGCTCTACTGTATCAGCCTGGCAAATTCCTATTGGCAGGCTATTTCAGATTTTAGGTGCATAGCAGCAGAAGGCCGCCTCACCACTTCTTTTAAGTTTAGCTGTTGGAATTCTAAGCTCTGGGAGTGTAAGGTGTAAGACATTCCAAAATATAAGATGGAGTGAGATTATTTAAGGCTTGTAAACCATAAGCAGTATTTAAAGTCAATTCTAAATGACACAGGTAACCAGTGTAGTGACATCAAAACTAGAGAGATGTGCTCGGATTTTCGTTTCCGAGTTAAGATTCTAGCAGCTGCATTCTGCACTCGTTGCAATCGATTGATGTCTTCTTTGGTAGTCCTGAGAGGAGTGCGTTACAGTAATCTAGCTGATTGAAAACAAAAGCGTGAACTAATTTTTCGGCATCTTGTAATGTTATAAGAGATGTAACTTTTGCTCTATTTCTAAAGTGAAAAAATGCCGTCCTAGTAATCTGATTAATATGTGATTTAAAATTCAGGTCAGAGTCAATAGTAACCCCTAAATTCAGTCCTGTGTTCTCCAGACTTAAGAACTTCCCAGGCAGGTCAGTATTTCTGCACACTTACTGGGAACTGTCTAGACAACATCCTTCCTATTAGTCCCAAACTGCCAAATGATTGGCCAGAATATCTTTACTTAACTCAGTCTCAGCACGGTGACACCAACGATATCAATTGTGTCAATTTCTAAAAGCCTGACACATTCTGACTGTATGTCTGTGATTTCTCCTAAAATGTATTGTAAGAGAGAAGAAAATGAAGGTTAAAAACTTCCCTGGAACAGAACTGTCTTGTTGGTCTCCTGAGGATATGCTCAAAGCCCGCTTAGATCATCCACATCCATCTAGCCTATGCCCTGAGCCAAGTGAACACCAAGCTATGGTCACACTGACAGCTCAATAAGCTCTCCTTACTTCACCGTACAAAACTTAGTTTCCATTGGAATGGCAAAGTCAAACACTGATGTCTAGCCAAAGTGCTCTGGTGCATGTGTAAGCATCTTTATATTTTCACACAGTTCATAACTAGCATACAGACTTGGATTCAGAGCAGGCAGGCCATTCCTCTTAATCATACTTCTACAGCGATCTCCATTACTCTCTCATGTGACCCGCTTAAGGCCAATTTGCTCAGAGCAAACTACTAGAAGAGTAGTATTTGGACAACTTGCTAATTTCACCAAGCTAAGGCGATGCTCAGGATCCTTGTGCTGCCAATGTATATAATAGACACTTGTGCATTAGTTTTTAATTTTAAAAATTAGCGATAAACTGTAAATAAACAAAAATACAAGAGCAAGGCACTGCAGAACCCAGGAGTGCCAAGAAGTCAATTGCAAGAGAAAATGGATAATGCAAACAAAGAGAAAATGTGACATTTTCAAAGCATCTTTCTGAGTCTTGTGAGCAGGAACATGTTTCGTGCCGTTTCTGTATCAGATATTGTAACATCTCTCTTAAACTACAGTGTGATCTAGTGTAACAGCTGCTTTTTAGCTCAGTCTCAAGGGAGCTGTGTAAGCAGACATAAAGTTACTGGCAATGGTGTTGAATATGCAATATCATCCGGAGTACAGTACGTAATGGCTTCGGCAGCAAAACTCGCCTCTAAAATGAGTTCACTCTCAGCTACTGGGCTGTGCCTTGCACCAGAAAGAAAATGACTTAGAGGCTTCAAAAGACTATTTGTGTATGAATAAACCACTTATTCTTCAGAGACCAATTAGTTTCATTCAGAATTCTGTAAACTGTATGTAACATAAACAGAGATTATGGAAACCTTATGGCTAATTACATAAATTATACTCCAAGGAAAATAAAAACTATTTTTTTTTTTTTATTAATTTTAATAACATATTATGTCCAGCTGGCCATAGACTACCAAGTAGTCAAAGGTATAATCAGGGCGGCACAGAGTAAGGGAATAGGCACTCCAAAGGCCTTGAAAAGAGAAAAAAATTAGGAACTTACAGTGGCAGTCATTGAACAGCCGGGCACACGAGCAAGGGCAAGGACCACCTGGGGCATTAACCTATCTGGGCTGAGGAAGACCAAACAAAAAAGGGATCCCCTCTAGCTTTTCACTTCGGGTGCCATCCTGTTATATTACAGCCTTGAGTTAATATTCATTGTATTTTTTCTTTTTTTTTTCCCCCCTAATCCTGATGGCTTTCCTTATTCTATTTATAATCTAAAGAATCAAATGAAAAACTTAAGTAAAAATGTTGCAAAATGTGAAAATGATACCAAGTATACATCTTAGTATCCCAAAATGTTCAGACAGCTGTAATATAATGAATGTAATGTGCTATAAGTGGAGATCAGTGCCGTAAAAGAAAGCTAACATTTAAGAAGCACGTAGTGATTGACACACACAGAACATGAAGCATTTAACCTTCTGCTATACTTATGATGAAAAACTGAGAAACTCTAGTAAACTAACCATTGATATTAAGATGAAGTTTACAACATTCGTCTTTAATGACAATATAAACTACAAGATTAAAGTGGAAATTTCTAAATTAAACACATTTTAACCTTTTTTCTTCACTATGTCCTTATTTTTTCTTTTCTCTGTACCCTAATACGCTTCCGTATGGTGGGCTACGAGTCGCCTTTTCACAACCTTGATATCTGAACACTTCTTTGATTTTATTTCGAGCACTGTGCAACTTTCTGAACTTAAACTTTCGAGTGTCTCAGCCACTCTGTATCACATGATAAACTTCCTTTTGTCGTTTATACTACGGCTTAATCCAACAAATAGCACTTTTTCCTTGCATTCGCCGAAACTCTGTTGTTTCCACATGCTTTTAACCAAAACACTGAACGGAAAAGGTGATATTTGGATTGATTTGCATATTAAAATGTACAAAATTACGGGAGTAGTTGGGGTGTGACGGCAGGTGCACGCACATGCTTTACTTTTCATGCTGACCAGGACTTTTGTAGCAGAATTGCGTGCAAGTTGGCTTATGCACGGTTTTGTGTATCTGGCACATTTCCACTTTTGTCCATAAGCCATGTTTTAGTGTGAATTCTATGCACAGCGTTATGCATGAGGCCCCAGATGTTTACTGTATGTTCAAAAACAGGGCGCAACTCATTGATACAGCCAACAGTATGGTGGACCAGATTATATCGATGAGCAGGTTGGGGGCCCCTTTTGAGTTTTTTGCGCCCTAATAAAATACACAAGTACTTCTTGGTCGGGGTCCCCTTCAGCCAGCTAAAACGGGACATTTTTGTTAAATTCCGGGGTAGTAATTAAAACGCTAGGTCTGGTCACACTGTATGTAATTTGAAGAGAATTTTTTGGGCCTCTCCGGGGACATGGGTTTGGGGGTTTATCACGTGATTTCTCGCCAAAGTTGCAGGATACGGTAAAGCATAACCTCCGTCAAAACACCGCTCATGCGCGCCGAGTCCAAATTATCCTGGTGATGAGATACATTCAAAAAAAAGTGAACCAGCTAACACCGGAGACATGTTTCTGAGTGGGGATTGTCCCCGGAAAACGGGGACGGATGGTCACCTTACTGTATGCAAAACTGTGGTTTAAGCATTTCAAAAGGTCGAGAGGCACGTTAGATTACGGAAATATAGTAACTGGGTTTACTGGCTGGCGACAGCAACCTGGAAATCTTATAAAAGTACACCACCTCAGTTTTCTTCCCATTGGCACCCTGCGTTTCTATTGTTGTGTAATCCATCTTGATTTTCAACGTATAGATAAAAGGAAGGCCGCATAAACACTACAGTAAAAATGTGTTAATGTCCATATAACTCCAATTCAAACGTTGAAACCTGGGTCCCATATTTCTACCTCGGATTTAGTATTACATGCGAAAGTGTTCTAAAACCGATCTCGAATGCTACGCGTCCTTTTTTGCCTTCTACACACTGGATTGCATTTGTGCAACATATCTGTGTAAATAATAATAAAAAAAATGATACTTGAATGCACGACAGGGTAAACTTACACACTGCAGAATCTCGCGAGCACGGTGCGTACGTGTCTTTGCGAGAATGGTGCCGCGCGCGGGACTCGGCAGGGGAAACCGAGAGACCAGACGTTCCGTAGCATGGGCTGTAATCAGAAGTGCACAAGTAAAACAGACATAGCGGCAGCACTGGACCTGCGTGGTCTTTGAATCTGCAGCCTATACGAAGCGAAATCAATCGGATACGAAATCAAACGTTGCCAGGAATCACTGTCAGGACAGGTTCATTACCAAGAGAAACAGGGCGCCAGGCCTATAGGAAAATCAAGTACACAATTATCGCTTATTCCAAGTTTGATAATATATGTATCGTTCAGTATCAGGCACGACCGTAAATGTAAAACAACTGTCAATACATTGTAGAATGAGTTAATCAATCTAGCGAGCCTTGGAGAGCGGGTATAAAGCATTACCGTAATAGAGATGGTGATGCGGCGGCACGTGGAGTTTCATCGTCTCCTGTGACTTCATGTGGAAAGCAGATTGCCATCGAACAGTGATTAGTTGCTTTTAGTATTACGTTTACAATGTCAAACGCCACGACATCTTTACTTTTGTACGGATAATAAATATATATTTGTTCAGCTGTACAGAATGTTTGAATTTAAGCATTTTCCCCAGGATTATGCTTGGCTGCAATTAAAATCAACCGTTTGCATCGATTTTTAAAATCGCTTTAGCAGATATTTTTACAGGATATGTGCATGAATTCAACAAGTGTCCGAGTTTTGACAAAATTTATCTTGCAGTAAGAAAGCTGAAACAAATAAACGTTCTTTAATTTTTACGTAAAGAATCAATATTTGCAGGTAACATTTAGTAAAAGAGAAAGTAAAGTTGTAGTTATTTGATAGCCTTGGCCTACAGATGTGACAAAAATGTCTTAATTAATAGGCAGACACAAGAGTGCATATAGAAAGCAAAGACCAAAAAATGAGTTATGCACTTACTTTTTTTTTTTTTTTTTTAGGATGGCTTGGAAATCACTTCGTGAAGAGTCTTGGATGAGTGGCGAGTACGAGACACCAAGCCTTTCGGCCCTTGAGCACTTGCTGTGGCTTAATAAGCATTCAACGGGGCATGTCCATGAAGTCTGGCCAAATCTATACATAGGAGATGAGTATGTACTATAGGTGAACAGAGACCGTAGTTTTTGCATAAATAAAATTTTAAGTCAAAGAGGGATTATTTAAGTATTAATCAATGTAATTCCGTGATAGTGTTTTTATTTCCGTTTCTTTTATTATTTGACTAAAATACACTCCAGGTTTTATACAGAAATTTCAAAATGTAGAAATACTGTTGACACCAAATAATAAGCAGGTTGGGAAAATGGATGGATGTATGCAGATGTGTGCAACTGAGCTGAACAACAACTAAATGTTATACTTTCACAAACTCTACTTTTAGTCTAAAGTGAGCCCACATTTTCTGCAAGTTATACAGAACCTAATATGACATTAGAAATGCAGTGTAACTTTACACTTTTACATGACCTCAGTCCAAACAGTACAATGTGAAAAATTACATTTTTACATCTCCTTAAATGGTAAGTACTGTCATTTTAATGGGACTAAAGTATGTATTTTGTAAAATGTGTGCATGTGTTTTAGTGTTTTTCTTTAATTCTGGTTTTCATCTCAGGTACACAGCACGAGATAAAACTGAGCTGCTCAGCCTTGGCATCACTCACATTGTGAATGCTGCTCATGGAAGGTATCACGTTAACACTGGAGCAGGTTACTATAGTGACATGCATATAGATTACTATGGCGTGGAGGCAGACGATGACCCGGAGTTTGACCTTAGTCCATACTTCCACCCAACTGCTAAATTTATCAGGGCAGGACTTAATTCACCAAAGGGTAAGTGGTTGGAAAGCAAACATTAAAACATAAAGATCCACTTCCGGAAAAAAAGCTGCTGTATATACACTACACTTTTTTGTTTACAGTTATAGTCTGGTAACATGTTTTGTGGTATAAAGTATTGCTATAAAACAACAAAGTGAGACATCACAATCACACTGGAAGACAATCGTTTTCCTCTAAGAAATATAGAGTTGCACAGTAATGTCATTCCAAAGATAGTTTTTCATATTTTTGTTATATTAAGCATGCCATTTTTAAAGCAACTGTTGTAGGAAGGAAAAGAGAATTTAACTTGCTTAATTATCAGCTTTGTGTTGAGCAATGCTTGTAATTAAGTAAATAATTTGGTAAGGTTCCCACTTTATTTTCATTACCTCTCTCTGTAGTAGGTGGTCTCTGGCTGGTAGACGTGTATCAAGGTAACAAAAGCACACTCTTGTTAAGAAATAGAATAATACATTTACTGATACACACCAGGATTATAGAAATAGGATAACTACCTACCATTTCATTTGACTTTGGCTTCAACTAGACCAGGGGTCCTCAAACACGGTCCTGGAGGGCTGCAGTGGCTGCAGGTTTTTGCTCCAACCCAGTTGTTTAATCGGAAGCACTTATTGCTCAAGTAACACTTCAGCTTCACTTTAGTTGTCTCGCTCGTTTAGATTTTGAACCCTTATTGCTTATTTTAGTCATAAATAGCTGTATTCTTGGTTTTTAATTGCTCCTAATTAGCAATAACATGAAAATGACAAAAGAGAGCAGCATTTCTCCATTTAGCTTGATACCATTTACACCAGTGTGTATTTATCATGCACTATTGGGTTTAATTAAACACTTGGAAGGAAATTGAAGAGAAAAAAGTGAAGGACTGAGAATTACTCCTCCATTTTAGCCTTCAAATCATTTGGATGATGTCCTTAGAAAGGGCAAGAAAATCGAGGATATGAGAATTACCTGACATAGCAGAGTTAAAGCCCTAATAAGCTATGAAATTAAGTTATTGGCAAGAATTGTTTTCTAATTAAGCAACCAGGTTAGAACAAAAACCTGTAGCCACTGCGGCCCTCCAGGACTGGGATTGAGGACCCCTGAACTAGACTAACGTCCAAGTGCTGCACTGTGCGCGACTGAAGTATGACTTGTCAGAGTTGATCTAAACTTCCATTTAAGAAGGAATGAACAATCCATTATTTATCTCGTGGCGTGGTAAGACAGTCCCTGATGGGTAAGAAGTTAAGATGGCTGTATCACCCAGTGAACCCAATGAACAGTCTCTTTTAAAATGTAACACTTTTTAAAAATAGGAAAGCAGTGCCACTGGCAGGACTAAACGATGCAAAGTTCACTCTAAGTAAAGCCAAAGGCACCTTTCAGAAATTCACCTTTTAAGGGGTGAAACTGCAAGTATTAAGATTGTGTATCAAGAGGTTCCAATTACATAAAACCTAATGAAAGTTCTGTATCTCTTCTGATTTGCTGCTTTAAGCATACCATCATTCATTTAAAAGAAAATAATTAATTATAGGGTAATTATTGTTGCATATACAAAGTACAGTGAAATTCTAAGTTGTAGGTGTTATTCAGCTTGCAACAGTTCACACCTCTCTCCGCCATAATGATTAGTTAGTATATCTTAGATCAAAATTACCTAAAAATGTCAGAACACTTTTTCTAATTAAAGTCAGATTCAATCCAACTCATAAAAATATATTCACATTTTCAATAAACTTGAGCCAAATAAGTCCATCTAGCAAATTACTGAAGCATATACTGGAAGACGACTGTAGAAATACAATCAAGGCAGAAACCAGGAAGCATTTCTTCACATGAAGCATCAGGGTAATCAGGAACAAAATAATGTGTCACAAAACTGAAATGAATAACCAGTGGCTTTTGAAGAACGTCTGAAAGACCTTTGGTTATATTCAAAGACAGGCATCTTGGAAAAGGCCATCTTGTCTCCAGCTGACACTTTGAGACAAAACACTAACACACGTGACCATGAGTAAGTCACCAGCAGTGGCGTCAGTACAATAGACAACATGACAACAGTTTTGCACCAGACACTAATACTGTATCATATTTACTCGGGTTATGGACCAAACACTGGAGAAACCTACACTTTTTAAACAACAGGCACGGAAGCACTGCCAAAACTGCAGTTTTCTATGCAATTATTTCTTGTTTGCGCTCCTGTTTGTAGTTTTTCGTTTTAGGATCATTCCACATGGGAAACATTGTTATAAAAAGGAACATGGTTCAAATTCTTATCCTTGCAAAACCAGTTCATGCTATGTAAACTATCCTGAATTTGTTTATAATCTATCATGCAACCGAATGGCTTGTGTCTCATGGTGTTACTGTGAATTATATTTGTTGGCTTTATAAAAGCATTTTGTGATGGTGTGCTCTATAAAAGATACTGGCCGATTAATCAAACACTCTTCTTTCAGGTAAAGTATTAGTTCACTGCGCAATGGGGATAAGTCGATCTGCTGCTCTTGTTTTTGCTTTCCTGATGATATGCAAGAAGATGACTTTGGTTGAAGCTATCAAGACAGTGGGCAGACATCGGGATGTGTGCCCCAATTCTGGGTTTTTAAGCCAGCTTAGACAACTAGACATCACTTTAGCATTTGAAAGGAAAAGGAGAGAAGACCATTACAGGCTCTGACCGTGAATACAGCGACATCAGCCTTGGAGGTAATGTGCACGATAAAATTACATTAAATATTTTATGCAGTTTATATCTTAAAAGATTAATCTAAGAAATTAGTGCTATTAATTGTTACAGGAAAGAGTTTAACACTGTTTTACCATGCTATTTTCTAAATTTACTTAGGCCATTAAGCAGCGTATTAACTAATGATCAGCAGAAAAGATGTGATTAAACCAATTTATGAAGTGTACAGTATGTGCATAAGTATGTTAACACCGGAATAAACTATATTAATTCTATGTTGACAGCACCAAAGATTCAATTTTCTCAGGGTAGTTTAATCAGATTTTTCCACTTAACAGTGAAAATATGGAAATAGACAATTCAATACAATCATTTTTGTAATGAATTCTTTAACCTCTAAGGAAAATATCAGTTTAAGAGACAACTGCGATTATGTATGTAACTCTGATAACTCAGAACATTCACATCTTAAATGTGAGGCAAATGTCCTCTATGTCACCAATGCTTGTACAGACTTGTCTTGAGTAGCTATTATCTACCAATACAGACGTCAAACTTAGACCTAAAACGTGCTTCAGCAGTGTCTACCCTTTGCCCAACACAATACATTCAAAGTAGTTTGATAAATTATACAAACAGTTTTTAAATCTACAGTTAAATATATGGATATAGCAGAGGCATGCTAAAATCTGGGTACCTCAGTTGAACTGCATATTTCACTAATCCTCTAAGTATAAACATCTGTATTATGCATTATTTCTTTGGGTATTTATCATGTTGAAGATATAAAACCATGAATGTGGCATGTGCAAGTTTTGGTCACCCTTATAAATTAACAGCTTTTTTTTTAAGGCATCAAAACCGGTTTTATTCATTAATTCCTTAAATGAACCCACATGAAAACAATGCCAAAGCTGAATAAGCATCCTGAACATTTTAGCTTCTCAGGGTGTAAGGCCGTCTCTTCACAATTACAGAATTCTCCATGGAACTGGCGAAGATATTGAGGTAAAAACAAATACAACTCTTGCAAATTAAGGAAAGCCTATAAAAATATTTATACACATCCCACTCAGAAGTAGCGTTAACAAATCAAAGCTAGGAGGAACTACTAAGCTCATGACAAGAACCAGGAAAACATCTGTTAGACCTTCTAATAAACTTGTCAGATTTGCAAAGCACAATCCACACATCACTACAAAGGAACTGCAGAAAGGTTTAGAGGACACCGGGCTGTTGTCCACAATACAGTGTTACTTTAACAAAATGACAGACCTCTCTTTAAGCTTTTACAGATGTCAAGTTAGAATAGGCTAAAAGATCTTGTTATTGATTAATTATATAAAAATAGGTTTGTGCATGAATGTTGTGATGCTTTAAGATTTTGTGGCAGGAAGTGACAAAGGAAGTACTTTGTGGGCAAAGAAAAAAACGGATTTAACTAAACAACAGAAGATCCTAGAAATTCATCAGTCAGCGTCAGCAAAGAAATTTAATTTGAGAAAAGGTTGGATATTTTAAGGTACCTTTCACTAGTTGCCACCATTCAAAGCAGAAAAAAGGACTTTCCCATCTACTTTTTTAAAACAAATGTGTGTTTGGCAGATGACAAGTTACATCTTGTAATTCACATACTGTATGTGTAGCCAGTGATGTAGGAAGAGAACTGTCTGACAGTAGAGTGACACCACAGTATATAGTCTGGTGTGAGCAGTGGGCTCTGTAGTGGGTCAGTAAGCCTCAGCGAGAGAACTTGATTTGTCCCATGGGGAACTTGTTCCCTTTCCAGATGCAGCCAGGATACGCATTAGCTTCCCAAAACTCTGAAGATGATAAGTAGGTTAGAAAAAGGGATGGAGAATTTAATGAATGCATACTTCACTAAATTTTGAAAAGTTACAGTATGTGCATTTATTCTGACAATTATTAAACTTGAAGGCTTTGGGTGGTTCTTTTCAAAAGCAAAAGGTGTCTAGTAGTTGCATTCATTTCCTGTATCATTTATCGGAGTCTCTTTGTTTATAGTCAGCTGTCTACTATTGAACTTAAATATTAGATGATTAATAAATATTTGAGTTCTAATATTTTAGTGGAAAGTGTATTCATAATTTTTTCAATAATTTGTGTTTTTTAATACAATTTTATTCTTTTTTTACTCTTTAGGTGTATCTACAGCTGGATAAGATTTTTTTTTTATTTAAGTGTACCTGGATGCAATTCTTCCATTATTTATTTTAAATTATTTCACATAACTCCTGTATAGAGTTCCTCCATACTGAATACATTTTCTTTTCTTACACGTATTTTATTAGGTTTATAACTGATTCCTTATGCTTTTTTCATTCATTCAGTCTTCATGTTAGTTTTCCATTCACATTCATTTATCATTGCATTACAGAAAGCCGGAGCAAAACATAATGCACTTTAACCATTACATTGTTTAGTGAAATGTACTTTTTAAATATATATTTTGTAGAGGAAGAGCTCAGTTGAGTAGCCTCTCTCTCTCTCTTATTGAGCAGTGTTGCAGGATGATATGAATCAGGTAAATTATATTAATATAAAAGAAGATTTGGGGGAAATTTAAGGTTAAAAATGGAGATTATGAACCCGTGAATCACAAATTTCAAACAGTTTAGAACCATATTTCTATTATGGTGGTGCAGGTTCTTTTGCTAAGGGGAACTTGATGGTATACCTTTCTGTGCATTCTGATCCTTCAAAATGTTATACAGTGGATTCGGACATTATTCTGTCCCCTTCACTGTATTCTGTGTTGCAGCCTTATGCTAAAACCATTCAAATTTATTTTTTATCCACAATTAGCAATCAATACCCCAGAATGACAAAGCAAAAACTTGATTTTAGAAATTTTCATTAAAAATAAAAGAACTGAAATAGCACATTGACAGAAGTATTCAGATATTTTGCCATGACACATGAAATGTGGCTTAGGCCATCCCTTTCTATTAACCATTTAAAAGACTTTTCTACATTTGCTTAGAGTACACCTATGGTAAATTCAATTGACTGGACATAATTAGGAAAGGCATGTCTATACAACATTCCTCAGTTGACAATGTGCATCAGATTCATGAGGTTTAAAGAACTGCCTGAAGAGCTTAGAGACAGGTTTGTGTCGAGACACATCCAGAGGCAGCTATAAAACAAATTCTGCAGCATTGAAGCTTTCCAAGAGCATGGTAGCCTCCATAATTCTTAAATGGAAGAAGTTTAGATAAACCAAGACTCTTCTTAGAGCTGGTCAAACTAAGCAATCATGGGAGAAGGGCCTGGTGAGAGATATGGTCACACTGCTTGCACTCTTGATTGGCTGTATGGAGATGGGAGAAAGTTCCAGAAGGAGAACTATCATTGCAACTCTACATCAATCTCGACTCCCACTTGGAGTTTGCAAAAAGGACTCCCAGGTCGGATGAAACCAAGATTAGAGTAATGTCTGGAGGAAACCAGGCCTCACTCTCCATCTGTGCTATACCATTCCAACAGTGAAGCATGGTGGTTGCAGCATTATGCCAATGGGATGTTTTTTCAGTGGCAGGGACTGGGAGACTAGGCAGGGTTGAGTGAAAGCTGAATGCAGCAATGAACAGAGATATCCTTAATGAAAATGTCCTTGAGTTTCCCAGCTGGAATCCAACTGAACATTTCTGGAGCGATATGAAAAAAGGTATCTAGAGATGGGCTCCATCCAGCCAGCCAGAACTTTAGAAAAAAATGCAGAAAAACTCCACAAATCCAGGTGTGTGAAGCTTGTTCCATCATATAGAAGAAGATTCCAGGCTGGAATTACTACAGGAAGGGCTTCAACTAGGTATTGAGTAAAGGGTCTGAATACATATGTGAAAGAGTGGCTTTACATGCACACCCAAAAGCAGGATAAGGTGAGTAATCAAGTTAAGGCAGAAGCCTGGTTTCTAACAAAGCCCCGTTGACATGCACATGTCCACTTATGGAGTCCTTCAATCGCATACAAATTAAACGTCATCAGCGGTCACCTTGAATCTGAAAACAAGCCTGGAGCCTGTGCTTAGGGGCTTAGCATTGTACGTTCAGCTGATCAACTACTGGATTTAGCAATTTTCGAAATACTGAGACGGATTATTTCATCTGGGAGAAGAACTAATGCAATTGTCCGAGTGTTTACCTCAGAAAATTCCTCTTGACGCTTCCACCGTTTTCTACCCGTGGCTGCTGCATGTTTTTGTGCACACCAATATCCCGATTTCTCTTAACTAAAAAAAGGGTATGCAGGGCATATTTGATACTGGTTTTCTGTGAATACAGTGCACAAACACACATTCAATGTGATATTTCATCTTTTTTTTTCTTTTAAATACATTAGTAAAAAATTCTTAAATCCTCTTTTTGCCTTGTTATTTTGGGGCATTGAGTTATTCATGGGAGTTAAATACATTTAAATAACTGTTTACATTTGGGAACAGGTCTTTCTTAGAACTCCGAAGTGGAATTTACATTAGAAGCACAATTCTTTGACAATATTAATAGATATGCACATGTTCATAAATTAATAAAGCTGCATATACACTGTGTGCACAATAATTAGGCAAGTTGTATTTTTGAGGATTAATTTTAAAATGGAACAAATACAGCGCTATCAATCAATCCAAAATGTTAATAAACCTGAAACCTGAATGTTTTACAAAGGAAATGTGAGTGTGAAAATTCTCAGGGGAATACATATGTGTGCGCAATTATTAGGCAACTATTAGTGTGCAGAATTATTACACAACTAAAGGAAAAACTAACATTTTCCCATCTCACTTTATTATTCTCACTTTAACAGATGAAAATAAACAACAACTGAAAGTTTACAAATAAACATTTGACATTTCAAAAGAAAAATCGGTGACCAATATTGCCACCCTTCTTTTCAGTAACAGCCATTCTATGCATGGAGTCTGTCAGTTTCTTGATCTGCTGACGATCAACATTTTGTGCAGCAGCAACCACAGCCTCCCAGACACTGTTCAGAGAGGTGTACGGTTTTCCTTCCCTGTAAATCTCCTGTTTAAGAAGGGCCCAGAAGTTCTCAATAGGGTTTAGGTCAGGTGAGGAAGGGGGTCATGTCATTATTCTTTCATCTTTAAGGCCTTTACTGGTTAGCCATGTAGTGGAGTACCTCGATGCATGTGATGGAGCATTGTCCTGCATACAAATCATGGTCTTCTTGAAAGATGCAGGCATTTTCCTGTACCACTACTTGAAGAAAGTGTCTTTTTCTAAAAACTGGCAGTAGGTTTGGGAGTTGATTTTGAGTCTACCATCAACCCAAAAAGGTCCAACTAGCTCATCTTTAATAATACCAGTGAATACCAGTACCCCGTCTCCACCTTGCTGGCATCTGAGTCGAAGTGGAGCTCTTGTGCCCGTTACTGATCCATCTGGTTCGTCAAGAGTCACTCTCATCTCATCAGACCATAAAACCTTTGAAAAATCTGTCTTCAGATATTTCTTGGCCAGTCTTGACGTTTCAACTTATGTATCTTGTGCTGTGGTGGTCAGGTTTTAGCCTTCCTTACCTTGGCCATGTCTCTGAGCACTGAACACCTTGTACTTCTGGGCACTCCAGGTAGGTTGCAGTTCTGGAATATGAAAGTACTGGAGGATAATGGGGTCGATTCTTCTCAAATCTGTGCAGTTAATTTAGGTCTTTTGTTCTCAACATGTTTATTGCGACCCTGTTGACTATTTGCAACAAAACGTTTGATGGTTCTGTGATTTTGCCCAAATATCTTAGCAATTTCATGAGTCTGAAAGACTTTTTACCATTTTTGACTTTTCAGACTCAAGTCAAGTCTCTTTTTTGGCCCATTTTGCCTTAAGGAAAACAAGCTGCCTAATAATTATGGCCACCTTGATATAGGGTGTTGATCTCCTGACGCCACAGCACTTGATATGATTAAATCCAATAAGCATTCAAGTTTATGCATCTTGGAGATGCAATAAATGCATAAAAATGATGATATGGTCAAAATACTTAATTGCCTAATAATTGTGCACAGTGTACTGATGATCTTTCTGAAAAAAGTGTTCAAAGTCAGAAACCTTGAAGGATCTCTCTAGAAATTCAGCAAGAACCTTGGGTAGGCTTTGTAAATTAAGAGATAAAGAAGGTCTTTGAGTTAAACATCTGGAGTATAAAAGATGTATAATGAAATAAAAAGATTTCCTACATTATATAATGACATCTGGAAGTCATTTTGAAATCTCAGTAATTTGACCTTTCTGTGTTTGTATATATTTAGAACACACACACAAAAAATAAAAATATTAACCCTTTGTAAAAGGGCTGCATCATGAAAGTACACCAGAAAAGACAACATCAAACAATGCCCTGTATGACAGTTGAGAAGGCATCAGACATTTTTCTGAAAGCTTGTTTTATTGGAGTACCAATGATGACATGGGAAGCATGCTTTTACTCCCAAGTCAAAATCTACTGCCTCAAAATACACAGTTTATGGCAGCTAATGCCATTTCAGCTTATTTGTGGTGGAGAACTGGAGTGAATGCAAAAAGGTTCTTTTCTGAAAGAGGCCGCTGAAGAGCAAGATTAGAGCAGTACATGGAGAGTGAGCACTGAGATTTAGGTGTATGAATGGCAGAAAAAGAAGAGCAAATACAAAATGGAAAATGGAGACCTAGGATCACTGGAAACGCTAAAATGCAGCAAATTTTAAATATTTCCAGTTAGAAGATCAGTTTACTCAAATAATGTAATACATATACAGTAAATGTTGCTGTCCCAGTGAAGCACTAAACTATTTCTGTTATGAAGTGTTTTCCATCGTTAGTGAGGAGTTAGGAAACCCATTTGTTCCGATTTTTAAATTAATATAATTGAAATAATCTTTTCATTTATACATTTACAAACAAGAAAAAGTTTATATTTCACATTTTACAGATACATTTAAAATGAATTGTTTCGTATCCCTCCACTAATTTCAAACTGATATAAAGATGATAATATTTTATGTAATAATTTAGAATAATCTCTCTTGTAATCCACAACACATTGCAGTGCTTCCTAAATCCACAGATTGTGCCCCCATGCTATTTTTTTTTTTTTTTAGTTTTAAAAAGTGACAATATGGCCCAGCCAGAAGATACAATGTAAACATTAGGTTCCAGCTCTCAGTTACATTGTAAGACTTCCAGAGAAACCGTTATCAGATATAAATGAATTGGCAAGCATTTACCGTATATACAGTATCATGCCGAATTTGATGCGTATTTTTATAACCTACAAATTGATGCAGGACACCTTAGTGTGGAGCTGACAATGTATAACATGCAGTGGTTATCCTGCTTCTCAGACATACTTTTGTCATTTTTGACCCTCTATTCTTAGTGGTCCACAGATGGACTTATTCAAATCAGTCTTCCATGACTCAAGCAATTACTCCCCAAAGCAATCTGGAAACTTCCCAACCAAACTATGAGACATGCTTCCTTGGGTATTTGCTGGGTCTCCTCCTTGATCCATCTTCTGTATGAGGTGGCTGCAGACATCCTGCTAAGATGCCCAAATTCCTTCAAACTGCACCTCTTGATTAGGAAGAACAGCATCTCAACTTAAAGTTCTCAAATTACTCATCCAGTAGTAGCAAATGAGCAATCTATCCTGCACCTAAACTGACCGTATACGAGGTGTGGCAGAAAAGTAATGAGACTGGCAACACTGCAAGCGATCTGGCAACGCTGCGCTGTTGTCCTTGATAGAGCACGTGTATCAGTACCCTCCCATAGCTCAGTGCGAGTTTCAACTCCTTCCGTTAACTACGTGATTTTTGTGACTGCTATTAGCGAAGTTGTGTTTTTGGTTGTGCGTCACGCAAAATGGAACAGCGGAATTTGGAGCTTTGTTGTGCCATTAAACGGCAAGGGTGATGTTTGAAAAGTTAAAACAGGCCTATGGGGAACATTCTTTATCCCGAGCTCAAGTTTTTCGCTGGCACAAATCATTTTTGGAAGGCAGAAAACACGTTGAAGATGAACACCGTTCAGGGAGGACTTCAACTTTGAAAACCAATGAAAACATCGAACGTGTGAACACTCTTGTGAGATCAGACCGTCGTTTAACATTAAGAATGTTCAGTGAACAATTAAATTTAAACAGATTTACCGTTCATCAAATTTTGACTGAACATTTGCACATGCGAAAGGTCTGTGCCAAAATGGTGCTGAAAAACTGCCCTCTCCATAACAGAATTGTTGACCTCAAAAGGCATTCCTGTGGTTCCCCAGCCCCCTTATTCACCTGACCTCTGTCCGTGTGACTTTTTCCTAAACTGAAAAATGTCCTCAAAGGACGTCATTTCAGGAAAACATCCAAAAGAGTGTAATAGATATGCAGAAGACCATACCGGTTGAAGACTTCCAGCGCTGCTACCAACAGTGGGAACAACGTCTCCATCGGTGTGTAGCTGCCCAAGGGAACTACTTTGAAGGGGATAACATTGATGTTTGAAAAAAATAAAAACTTTGGTAAATAAAAAATCAGTCTCATTACTTTTCTGCCACACCTCGTATACAATTAGCAGTTCTGTCCATCACATCTCAAAACTAATGGCCATAAGTGAGAATGGGGGAGTAGAGAGAGCAGCAAACCATAAGCTTTGTTTAAAAAGGATTTGCCTCACATTTTGGAGCCACTGTTTGCTGCTCCTGTACAGGTCAGCTGATCAAACTCACAAAGGCCTCTGAGTTTCTGTTATTTCTTCATTTCAGGCAGGCACTCTCTCACACGCACAAACGTCATTACTCACTTTAAGGCAAAGGTTTGGAGAAGTGGAGCTGTGTCATACTCGGCTGTAAAATATTCCAATCTTGGAAATAACTGTCAGATCAGAAGACATTACCATCTGTAAAGAGCAAAGGTGCAACCCATATGTCCTCAAACTAGACACAGTCAACTAGATGAAAATTACAAATAGAAACAAGACACACAATTAATTGGCAGAGCCCTACTTTAACTTTAGACTGATCTGACTAGATACCAAACATTACCTTTCACAGGGCAAATACTGGGACCACATACAGTGGGTACAGAAAAAGAATCGCCCCATTTTAAAATATTCACATTTTATTGCTTTGCACCATGAAATGAAGACACACAAAACATATTTTCCAGCTGAATTCACTCAATGCAAGTTAAAACAGCCAAGTCAAAAGTATAATAGCAACAGTTCAGGAAATAAACACCCCAATTACTGAGATGGTTAAAGGATCACCCCTCCGAAAAATACTTGGAAACTCAGTCAGGGGTAAGTAATCATCTTCTCCATTGCACACCAATGTAATTGGCGTCCACCAGTAGTCCACTGGAAGCATAAAACCAGCTGTTTCTGGAGCATCCCAGTGCTTGGTAGTACAACTGAAAGCAAACAAATGACAATGGGTGGCAAGGCACTTTAAAAAGATCTCAGGAATAAAGTTGTGTACAGGCACAATTCAAGAAATGGATACAAAAAGATTTAGGAGCACAGTAAAGTCCATAATTAAGAAGTGGAAAGTGTTTGGTACTACTAGGACCCGACCTGGATCAGGCCGTCCTCTCAAACTGGATAGAAGAGCGAGGAGGAGAGACCAGTCAGAAAGGCTACCAAGAGGCCAATGGCAACGTTGAAAGAGTATCAGGACTTTAAGGCAATGAGTGGTCATTGTGTGTATGTGAGAACAATACCACAAGTGCACCACAAATGTGGCTTGAATGGGTGGGTTGCAAGTAAAAAGCTACTCCTCAAGAAAGGCCACATTAAGTCTCATTTGAACTTTGATAAAAAGAACGTTGAAGATACAGAGGCCAAAAGGAAATCCAATGTGACTGAGCTTGAACAATTCTGTAAAGACGAGTGACAATGCCGCTATACCAGAACTCAACCCAAAACAGACAGACAGACGCAGGGGGCACACTGCTAAAACAAAGAACTGTTTTATTTTTCTTTGCATGTGGGCAATGCCTTCTCCGTTTCGCACAGGCACAACAGAGCCCCAACAAGCACGAAGCACACACACACACACACACACACAATACTCTTTATCTCCTCCACTCCTCTCCAACAAGCTTGATCTCCCTCCTCCCAATTCTGGCTCGCCTGCTGGGTCTTCAGTAGTCTTTTATATAGTGCCCGAGTCAGAAGTGCTTCTGTTCTTCTTTCCACATGACTTGCCAGCACTTCCTGGTCAGATGCAGAACTCCCAATTGTTTAGTCAGCCTGGAAGTACTTCGGTGCTCCTGTCCACACAATCTATTAGTACTTCCAGGCTATAGGGAAAACATGACTTCCCCGATCTTTTGACAGCACCCCCTGGTGGCACCCACGGCACCCAACAGGGCTGTGAAACCCCACTCCAAGTTCCAGGATGCCCTGTGGGAATCCAGGGCACCGGTATACGCCATGGGAGCTGCCATCTAGTGTCTTGGGGAGGCAGTGTCCCCCATCTTCTTTTCCTTCTCAGGGTGTCCCGGCCAGGTTGAGCTGCCGGCCATCCACCACAATGTGCATAGTGGGTACAGAAGGATCCCATTAGACTCGTGGCTATAATTAAAGCACAAGGTGGTTCCACAAATTACTAATACATGGGGGCTGGGGGGGATTCCTTTAAAAAAACTAAAATAATCAACATTGTTATTTTTTTTCTGAACTATTGCTATTACATCTTTCACTGTTTTCACTTCACGATTATGAAGCTCCATTGAGTAACTACATCTGGAGAAACATTTTTTGCGTGTGTCTTCATTTCAGGCTGCAAAGCAACAAAATGTGAATTTTTTTGGGGGTCTTTTTTATACCAACTGTAACTATTGCTGTGAGCTCAGCTATAGAACATGATCCACACCCATGAGACGCTTCTTACACTGCCTCCTCTGAGAAGTGCTTATACATATCCTTGCCAAGAACAGTCTGGGGTTGTCCTATCTTTACTACCCATATTGGACAATTCATGGTATGCAACTCACCACTCACGTTTGGATCTTGTAGCCAACTTCACCCAGCTACATACTTTAAAGTGCCCACAAAATGCAGTTTTTAAATGATGGTTTATTATTATTTAAGGAGAAAAAAAATCCAAACCTAAATAGCTCTGTGTGAAAAAGTAATTGCCCCCTGAACCTAATAACTGGTTGGGCCACCCTTAGCAGCAATAACTGCAATCAAGCGTTTGCGATAACTTGCAATGAGTCTTTTACAGCGCTCTGGAGGAATTTTGGCCCACTCATCTTTGCAGAATTGTTGTAATTCAGCTTTATTTGAGGGTTTTCTAGCATGAACCGCCTTTTTAAGGTCATGCCATAGCATCTCAATTGGATTCAGGTCAGGACTTTGACTAGGCCACTCCAAAGTCTTCATTTTGTTTTTCTTCAGCCATTCAGAGGTGGATTTGCTGGTGTGTTTTGGGTCATTGTCCTGTTGCAGCACCCAAGATCGCTTCAGCTTGAGTTGACGAACAGATGGCGGACATTCTCCTTCAGGATTTTTTGGTAGACAGTAGAATTCATGGTTCCATCTATCACAGCAAGCCTTCCAGGTCCTGAAGCAGCAAAACAACCCCAGACCATCACACTACCACCACCATATTTTACTGTTGGTATGATGTTCTTTTTCTGAAATGCTGTGTTCCTTTTACGCCAGATGTAGCGGGACATTTGCCTTCCAAAAGTTCAACTTTTGTCTCATCAGTCCACAAGGTATTTTCCCAAAAGTCTTGGCAATCATTGAGATGTTTCTTAGCAAAATTGAGATGAGCCCTAATGTTCTTTTGCTTAACAGTGGTTTGCGTCTTGGAAATCTGCCATGCAGGCCGTTTTTGCCCAGTCTCTTTCTTATGGTGGAGTCGTGAACACTGACCTTAATTGAGGCAAGTGAGGCCTGCAGTTCTTTAGACGTTGTCCTGGGGTCTTTTGTGACCTCTCGGGTGAGTCGTCTCTGCGCTCTTGGGGTAATTCACCACTGTTCCATGTTTTTGCCATTTGTGGATAATGGCTCTCACTGTGGTTCGCTGGAGTCCCAAAGCTTTAGAAATGGCTTTATAACCTTTACCAGACTGATAGATCTCAGTTACTTCTGTTCTCATTTGTTCCTGAATTTCTTTGGATCTTGGCATGATGTCTAGCTTTTGAGGTGCTTTTGGTCTACTTCTCTGTGTCAGGCAGCTCCTATTTAAGTGATTTCTTGATTGAAACAGGTGTGGCAGTAATCAGGCCTGGGGGTGGCTACGGAAATTGAACTCAGGTGTGATACACCACAGTTAGGTTATTTGTTAACAAGGGGCAATTACTTTTCACACAGGGCCATGTAGATTTGGATTTTTTTTCTCCCTAAATAATAAAAACCATCATTTAAAAACTGCATTTTGTGTTTACTTGTGTTATATTTGACTAATGGTTAAATGTGTTTGATGATCAGAAACATTTTGTGTGACAAACATGCAAAAGAATAAGAAATCAGGAAGGGGGCAAATAGTTTGTCACACCACTGTATATGTTACACATCTGGAGACAAGCATAACTGAAAGCAAATGCTGGCCACTTCTGTATTGTCTGTTTTTAATTTGCTGCTATACCTCCTTGTATTCATTTTCCTAACCTGCTTTTCCAGGGCAAAGCCATAGGGCACAGCTGGAGCCTATCCCAGCAATAACTGGGCACGAGGCAGAAACAATCTTATGTCGATCAGAGGGCAAGCAAACGTGCACACGCACTCATCTAGGACCAATGTAGCAACACCGCTTCATCTAACCTGCACGTCAACTGGAGAAAGTGTCAGGCAGAAAGAAACAGTGGCAACATCTGTGAGAAGATGAGCTGTAGGATGTGCATTTGAGCTAAACGGTATGCTGTTAAAAGGAGAAGAAAAGAACTCCTGTTAGGTGTGCAGAAATGAAAGGCCACATTGTGTACAAGTGCATAAGCTACTTAAATAAAAGAGTCACATATGAAATACAAGATAAGATTTACAAAAAGGCAGGGCATGCATATTGGGTAATAAATACAGAATGTCTGGTCACACTATTGATAAAGCAATCATAAAACTGTACTTACTGTCTCTCCTGTGTGGTCATTTTACTTATTGAAAGTCAAATAAACACCCTTCAGATTTACCTGCTGAAGTTCCTAGGATGCCACATCTATAAGCTAGCAAATCTTCCAACTGCAGCATCATAATTGACTCCAGCATACGGGTTTGCGTTATTCCTGCCAAGCCAGTCTGCACGTTTAAACTTTATTATTGTATCACAATAGGGTTTTACGTAGCACACTCCAACCATAGCATTCCTCTTTATAAAATTCCAGACGGACGGTTCTTAAAAAAGATCCTCAAATCATAAAGTCTGCACATTTTAGCTTACATTTCAAATCAGAGGATGGATATCAGTTATTGGAGGAGGGAATTTTGCCAGCTACGACGCCTTTAATTCCGACTTCCATGCCAACGTCACCATCATGACATATTAACAGCCTTCATCATCGAGTCCTGGTACTCATCCCTTTGTCGAAGTCATAAGATCTCATCTGTAAGGAATAGTGAACAAGTAAATGGCTTTGCTCAACATTTTTATTCATAATTATGTACAGGGTGTCCTCGGGTTACAACGTCTCGACATACAACGTTTCGAGTTTACAATGCTTACTCCCATAAAAACTTTAAAAATTCAGACATCATTGTTTCGGCTTACGCCATTAGCGTCGTACTTACAGACTATGTGGGCGAACTATTTTGGCTGTGCGCAGTGGAAGAATACACAGTAATGCAGTGTATGAATGAGGGAGTTGGCGAACTAGTTACGCTGTGCGAGGAGGAAATGTTCTGTTTGTGTGGCAACACTGTGGCCCTTATCATGGATCCTAAACGAAAGTCAGAGTCTTCAGATGGTAGTGCTTAGAAGAAGAGGAAAGCAATCATGATGGAAGTGAAATTAGACATTGTAAACAGATATTTTTTAGAGAATTTTTTTTACACTCATTGTCATTTTTTCTGTTACTACAGTACAGTGTACAGTACAGTATATTTATGTCCTTTTCCTGTGGCTTAATTGTGTTTTCGTGTTCCAGATTATGATTTTGCAAAAGTGTTAGGATGGGGTAAGTGACTTAGGCTAGGGTGTGTTTCGACTTACACCAAAATTCGGGTTACATCACCATTGTAGGAACGGAACTGTGTTGTATCCCGAGGACCCCTTGTATGTATAGCCTTTCCATTAGAAGCAATTGCTTTCAATCTCAGGGCAATTCCTAGCTCCCAAGACCCTTGCAAATCTCGATTTTCAGACAGGTCACGAAAACAATATGTGTGAGCTTCTTACTGAGATGGAGTTCCCCTGTGAAAGGATGGCTCAAAAAAATGGATGCTCAGCGATTTAATAATTGTTAATTCAAATTCTATAAAAATAAGAAGTAGTCAAAAATTCTCAGCAAAAGACTTCTCTGAAAAACATTTGGTCATTCAACAGACCATATGTGGTACAAAATAAAGAGCTCATTTAAGAGACACCAGACAGAAGATCTGCATTTTATAAATAAAGAGAACAATAAAAAATGTCACATTAGAAGGAACCCCTTATAATAAACCAAAAGACTATTTAACATACAATTCATAGTTTTACCTTTAATTCTATATATTAGTAAGAAACATATGTGCATTAGCACTAATCCAAATGGGGTGTTAGAAGGCAGCCAAGTCCACTTCATTCATGACTGTCACCTGCACTTGACCAAACTCTGAAAACAAAGCCAGACAACAGCTTGGCTGTCACTAGTGGGTGGGGGGACCGCACAAGAAACTTTACATCGTGGACCCAAAGCTTTCAAGGTGACTTACAACAGGATGGATCCACTAATATGTCAAAGTCATCTTGAAGAGAATGAACAAAAAGTAATGCATAGAGCTGAAGTGCTGTAATACAGCTTATTTAAGGTGGCATTTTATGTTTATCTTACAGAGGACTATTATTAGGACATAATTACTATCATAAGATCACTCTCAGAAATACCTGGCACATAAAGTAATCCTCATGACTCCAGAGTGTTGCTTGGGATCAAAACACAGTACGTCGGGGACAAACCACAAAGCCAAGTGAGCTCATCCCCCAGAAGTACAATTACTTCAACAGCCAACACCCGGAATATTCTTGTAAAATTAATTAAACCTTTGAAAATTTCTAGAAAAATTCATCTCAATACCCTAAGATAAGTGACATCACATCTTGGCCAGTCGAAAACACCAAGATGGTTTTTGTGGTGTCGTACACTTCAGTACCTTCAACTATTTCACAATTCTCATCAATGACACGACTCTGGGGCTACATGGTGGCACAGTGATTAGTTGTGCTGCTCCACAGATTGTGTACAAACATAAACCCTGCACTTTGTTGCTGTCTTTTGAGTCTCTGCGTTATCCCAAAGTCTGTTTACCACACGAAGCCCCAAAGGGATGCTGGCTAGGTTATCCAGCTAAATGGGCCCCGGTGTAAGTGAGGATGAGGGTGTGTGGACCTCACGATAGGCTGGCACCCTATCTGGGGCACTTTAATGCCTTGTCCCCAGTGCTGCCGACAGGCTCTGGCTCCCAGCGAATCTGAACTGGATAAAGCAAGTTTGAGAATGTAATGTTACATCCCTAACCTACATCACAATAAAGTTCCTTTCAGATTTTGGTTTTTCTTCTGCTGCTAATAAGCCTGCCAGTAGCAAGGCTACAGAAGTGGTGCTTGAGATGGATGGGATATCCTGATTAATGCGCCTTTCAAGTGTTGTCTGAAGTTACCACTGTGTTGGCATAACGGAAAAGTTCTATCGGTTTAAAAAACTAAAAAGGTCACTCCAGATGCTGGCTGAACCTGGAACTCAGGAGCATCAAGGCAGATTCCACTGTCATGATATTTGAGAAGTTGTGGGAGGTTGACAGCTCTGTCAGGCATGGAGTCTTATAGTTTGAGATCATAGGGAATCTCGTGATGCTTGCTGCCACAATAAAACACTTCGGGAGGTTGCGTTTCTTGAATATATAATAGTATACTGTACAGAACATAAGATTTGTGTTTCTGGAATATACACGTCACCACACTAAACTGGGTCTGTGTAATACTTTTATATCAGGTAAGCAGACTTGTTCCTTGGTACTGTGGCCCATGTTGGTTGAACATGCTAAAAACGTTCAAGTTTTCTGTACACGTGACAAAACTACTACTATGCAAATTGTGTTAAAAAGTCAAATTTGAACAGTGCAAGAACCTCAGAGCCTTGTTCACAACAGATAATAGTTGAGATTATATGACTGACTTGCAGAACAGCGAGTAGAGCATCTGCAGTACTGAAGTCATCAATAGAGATGGGGTTGTGAAACAGAAGCACAGTTCTTCCAAAAAGGTTTATGGTGTATAATTCAATCTGCAACTTCTTCATCAATAAGCTTTAAGAAAGTGGCCAAAGTAAAGAGACAATGGACACAATTGTTCAAACTGAGGTTTTTGAGGGCTCCAAGAGTCTTGGCCAACTTTTATTTCAAGATATTGCTGGCCCAGCTCCTGCAGGCCGAAGGAACAAAAGTAGTTTAGATTACCTGGTCAGGATGTTTCATTAACGCTTACCATGAGTGGTGTGCCAGGTGCAGTCCAATAGGAGAAGACCCGGGACATGCTGGGGGGAGATCGAGTTTCAGGAGATCAATGCTGGGAAAAGGAAGCCTGGTCCACCTTACTCAGTTTGCTGTATGCATTATCTGTCAGGGTGTAGCTTCCATTTTATGAGCAGACCTGGTTCCATAATGTGGCTTTTATAGTTGCACCCAACATTTTATTTTAAGCAGAAGCCGGAGTCAGAAATGTTTCTTTTTAATTAACCACATTTTAGAGAGGACCTATGAACAAACATACACCATCTAGATGTTCCCACTTCCAGTCTGAACTCAGTTCACAAGGTTAGCTTGCCTAAACCGGACTGGCTGATGATCTTTTAGCCTTGGAGGTGACTAGGTCAGCATGACAACATCTCATATGGTATATGGTGTATGGTGCCTCAGAGTCTAGTCAGATCAGATTATAATGGTGCCAGGTTTTATTAAGCAATTGCTATTTACCAAGTCCCTGAGGGGTCAGGAGATGCTAAGGATTCTCCTAAGGGGTGTGGAATTCTATTAGTGGTGTTGGCCTACCAATATGTGACTATGGCAGCTGGAGTTCTACTACCCATTGAACAACAGCAAATCTTACACTACATGGGCTATGCAAAACAAAATCTCTTACCATGCATTTATGACAAGTTGCTCAGCTGAAAGGAAGATGACAGAAGAACAGGTGGAACTGCAAAGAGAAAGGCGGAGACCACATCTGATCTCCGCTGCTTTCTGTTTATCTGACAGAATTCTGCTAGAACTTCACGGCTCTCTTCTAAAACTGATGGGGCTTTCCTGTGCACATTTGGATAAAGAGTTTGATGTCCTCTCTCTCCCCACTCTCCAGCAAAAGCCTATTTCTCCTGTTACAGATTCTCCATGTCCAGAGCCATTTTGCTGTCCCAGCACTCCCTTACTAACCATGTAGTCTTATAAAAAGACATACAAGTAAACAGATTTGAGATGGTGGACACTAGAAAGGCGCCATAAGCCAAAGTTTGATTGTTTAGGAGTACAGCACCACAAGGACGTCGTACACATTCCAGTGCCTTAGCCAGCTGATGTTTTTTGTCAGTTGGTTGAATGTGTAAGCGTATTACATTTCATGTCCACAGACAGCATGTCATGACTAAAAGCAAACACATTTCACTTAGGGACAGCTCCTGTTGTACTGCATTTTGAATCAAGACCCGGGGGGTATTTTTCGTACGTGGATTACTCGTTTAGCCAGATGTAATTGTTGATGATTTGGCCTGATCCTGGATCTGTCGGTTTTTCGAAACTCTTGCTGGATGTGTTGTCATAGCAGCAGATCCAAATCCTCAAACCTGCTCGGAGCAGGTTTGTGAGATGTAAACAAGGATTAGCTCACACACTTAATCAGTTTCCGTGCATGGAATTCATTCAGTCACCGTTCATGAATGAGTGACCAACTGATATTGGTGCGCAAATTATAAGAAGAGAATTTCATATAGAGAAGGTTTTGCGTGATCGGCAAGATCCTTTATTGCTCCCGGAGGAAATTCTTTTCGAAAGATACTGCTTTAGCCGAGGGGGAATATTGTACCTCAAAGATTTATTAGCACCTTATATTCGAAGCCAAACTAGGTGAAGTCAGGCTCTCACAACCACACGGACAGTATACATTGCTCTGAGTTTTTCTGCAAGAGGCACTTTTTTTTTTTTTATATATACTGTAGGCGATGCGGAAAAACTATCTAAAAGTGCAGTTTTCCAGGCAATTCGTAAAGTCTGTTTGGCTCTGAAATATTTCCTTCGGGTTTTCATAATGTTTCCTGGACACCTGCGTGTGCAGACAATAAAAGAAACGTTTCATGTCATTGCAGGTACACAGGCAAAAACACCCACAGTCAGCCTAACATTCTCATTACCCAGGATTTCCAAATGTGATTGGGGCACATGGGACTGATCAGAGTGGAGTTTGATCAAACATTATTTGGAAAATGTACCTCTCCTCCTGATGAATAATCAGACACAGTGCCTTCATCAAATTTTTGACCTTCGTCAATATCTCGTTGGTCAGACACAAGTTCTAGGGATATGACATTCCCTGCAACCGATCTAACACATAAAAATGCCCTCAGAAACAGGGCGATGGGCATTTTGCTGGAGAGCCAACTCTTCTGCAGGTCTGGACTGCGTGGATCTGCACCCGTTTTTTGCTTGTCTGCCTTATTAGCTTTAAAATTAATGTTTTTTATATTATATATGATTCTTTATTTGATGTCAACAATTCTTTAAACAGTTATATACCAATATTTACCAGTCTGAAGTATATTCTTGTAGTTCACTTTAACCTCTTCCCATGTTCTCCTTGTGCTCACGTTTGATCTGGAATTATGACATATTAAATAATAATTAATCTGACACATAAGAAATTGTCGGCCACTTTTTGCCAGTTGTCTTTTCTGGTTTCGGCTGCTTTTGCAGTGTTATCTCTTGTGCATATTAAATCTTGAAATTTTTCATATCCTTCGAATAAAAGGTCCTGCTCTGCTTGTGTGAAAAAAAAAAAATGTGCCCGTTATTTTGTCACAGCCTATCAAAGACTTGCTGATCATGTTTTCTAGACTCAATATATATGGGCTTTTCAATCAGCATGGACGTGCGCATTCATGCCGGATGATTAGATTCAGCTAGACTAATCTACTACATGGCTCCGTTGGAAAAACCGACTTATCCTGGAAGAGTTTCACTGGCATTAACTCATCCAAGATGAGGCATCTGATCTCGGATGATTTAAACGACTTACGGAAAATACCCCCCAGGCATTAATCATACCAAACACAAACAACAGCAACATTTATTTGTATAGCACGTTTTCATACAAATGATGTAGCTCAAAGTGCTTTAAAAGATGAAGAAAAAAGAAAAAAAATTGGCAATGCTAATTAACAAAGAATAAAGTAAAGTCTGATGGCCACTGTGATGGATGGTCGGCTTCATATTCCGGTCCTCACCCCCAGGATGCAAGGAGGAGCTCTCCCGACAGCATGAACGTGCCCCGAGTTCCTGCAGGGCATCATGGACGCTGTAGTTTTTATACCCAGCCCTGCTGGATACCTTGGGGGCCACAGGGAGTCGCTGTAGGGAGGCTTGTGGACTCTTATGTGCCCTATAACCTGGAAGTACGTCCTGGTCACATGAACAGGAGAAATGACGTACTTCCAGGTTGAAGAGAAAGACTTTCACCCTGACCTGGAAGTGATAAGGACTTGTGGACTGTTGGGCAGGAACACCTCCGGGTCAGAGTGTATAAAAGGACTCTGGGAAAGCCCAGACACTGAGCTGAGCTGGGAGGAAGGGTGGCTAAGTGTCTGGGTGTTGGAGGATTGATTGCTAAATTGGATTGTTTGTTTATTGAGAAGAGTGGAGTGGTGGTGCACTTTATTATTATAATAAATAATAATTGTTGACTTTTTACCTGGTGTTTGGAGTGGTACCTGAGGGTTCAAGAGGTGGATCAGAACCTCTACTGCGACACCACGTAGGACAGAAAAAACAAAAAAACTCCAGATGGCTGAAGAACAAAAAAACAAAATCTGCAGGGGTTCCAAGGCCACAAGACCACCCAGCCTCCACTAGGCATTCTACCCAACATAAATGATCTCAATCAGTCCTCATGGTTTTCAGGCTTTTTGTGGAAGAATTAGAGGATGATCACGTGGACCTCTGGCCTTCAATCCATCAATGTATGGACAGCACGGTGCGGTGATCAGGTGGTGGTGGTGCAGATTGCCACCACAGAAAAACGGAAACAGAACAGCTAAAAAAGTAGGGGTGACCTACGAATTTCGGAGCCATTATAAAAATAATTAAATGCATATACAGAGTATCAGGATTAAACTAAAATGAAGTTATGAAAAAGCCATGTTAAAGTAATGTGTTTTAGCGGTTTTCTAAAGTGCTCCACCGTATTAGCCTGTAAATTTCTATCAGTAGGCTATTCCAGATTTTAGGTGCGTAACAGTAGAAGGCCGCCTCACGACTTCTTTTAAGTTTAGCTCTTGGAATTCTAAGCAGACACTCATTTGAAGATCTAAGGTTACGATCTGGAGTGTAAGGCATTCAGAGATACAGGATGAACATTGTGGTGACTGGGGTGTCAAAAGTGAGATGTTTCGCTTCTAAACATTTCTGCATTGTGGCATCAGGCATAGGGTTTGTCAACGGTAACCCAGATAGTGAGAAGTTTGCTTTAGGCCTCACTGAAAAAGGTTACTCTTACATAAAGTAAAGTCCCGTTGTTCTTGTGTTAGTCCTATCCGATGTATAAAGAAGTTATGAAATAGCAGGAATTTAGAAATATTGGTGGATGGAGACCATGGTTGATGATCTTCATAATCGTACAGTGCAGCACTTTAGGACATTAGCTCTTGAATGCGTTCTAAGGAAGTTACTGTAGAAGCTTGCCGTTTTTACTACATTGGCCTTGATCTGCAAACAGTCTGAGAGAGAGAGAGGATGGAATCGTCAGTTACATCGCAAGCTTCCACCAGTTCAATGAGATGGTCGAGCTCCTACCTTATCAACTCCGAATTTACCACATTGTGCACCAAGTGAACATACTTGGTGATTTGTACGCCTCTTACCCAGACTTTTGGTGACCCTCCCCATTGCCCCCATCTTTTAACACCGTTTGGTCGTTTGAACACATTGATTTAGCAGGATTACTGCATGGAGCGGAACTGAAATTCAATGCACTGAGAGAAGATGCTAAGTGCAATGCAATAGGTTTGCTTTGCTTTTAGTTATGACACACGATCTATGGACATGAAGAAAAACACAGCATGCTTTTGTGCAGCATTTGAAACCGACACGAAAATTGAATGCCATTGTAAAACACAATCAATTATTAGGTGGATATGTTTTTAGTTATGACACAATAAAAAACTGTGCCAAAATTAAATGCACCATGCACACTGCAATTTGGTTAACACATTGGATTGCATTTAATTCTGGCACGGATCAACCTTCCATACTTCTAATGACCAGCCTTCTTACTATCTACAGACCACTCCAGAAAACCCCTGCTCTGCCAAGTTGCTTGCGATATTAAAAGGGAGAATGAAAATATACAATTGCTTTGTTCACTTTAATAAGTTCTCCTCCTGCGTTAGACTGACACATCTCTATTTGACCTTAATCTAAACGGCCTGACATGGGCCAGCACAGTGACTCGGTGGATAAGTGCGCTGCTGCTGCTGCCAAGCAGATCTGACGTGTAAAATCCTGCTGCAAACTGTTGTCCTTGTTAATTCGCCACCCTCTTCCCAGGTCTGTGTGGGCTTTTCTCCTTCCATACCCCAATCAAAACTGGTTTGGTGAGGGCATGCATGGGCCCTGTACCTAACGCATGCCCCGTCCAGGCTTGGTTCCTGCAGCGTGTCCAAAACTGCTAACATACCATTAAATGTGTTTCACTGGCACGAGAAACTGATATTGTTATTCCCATAGGCTTTTGATATGTAGACTATTAATGACAGAACGCTCACAACTAATTCTTGTCTTAAATGTTACATCTCTCTATTAAAAAAAAAACAAAACAATTTGTAAGGAGATGAGACGGGATTTTCTCAGAGAGACACTTTCACATCCCGCAAGACAAATCTTTGTGCCAATAGATTTAACCACGGAGACGGAAATAAAGAGCAGATGAGAAAGTAGAATGTCGTAAAGAATTCAAAAACGTTGGCACAGTACATATGCAGAGCAGGTTAGAGAAAATGGAAGTACGAAAATCGAAAGTCTCAAAAAAAAAAAAAGGATAGTAAAGATCGCATTAGCGCAAACAAACGGAAATTACTCGTTGAAATAACGGAACAGTGAAAAGAGATCGAATATATTGTTTGGATGTAAACTTAAGCCGGAGACTTGTAGATTGTGTAATTTGTGTCGCCATCTGGGGAAAAAGAAAAAAAAAAGTAGTGTTTCTTCCCAACGAAGAGGCGTATCTGTAAGAATGAAAAGATTTGTCATTTGGTGAAAGTGAAATCCTGCAAGAGAAATCATTCCTCATTTGTGCGAGTGCTACTGTTAAGACACATTTCTTGTAGAGACAAAGAAACGATATTCACTCACGGGCAGTTATACGTTGCGCTGTCACGATTTAATTCCAAACACAAAATCAAACCTCAATGCAATATTGATGAAAAAGTAAAAAATGAAGAGATCGAATACTTAGACATGGGTGATATGACAGAAGTGTGCCGTATGAGATGCATATCACTCAGCACGGTGCCAGCAGCTGATCGAGCAAAGAGGAGGTTAACAAAAAAAAGCCAAAAACAATCTGCTTCCCATTGTATCCCCGTTTAAGAGGGGGTTTCGGAGGAGCGACCGCGTCTATTTGGGGTGCATTCAGCCCACCTCTTCACAACGTGAGTAGCACAGACGCGAAGTGGTTGGTGCACAGCGCAGGCCGTTTTCGGGGTTGGTGAGCAAAGCCCCCTAGTAAATGAATTAAAACTCAAAGCTTACACTGTAGGAAAATGGACCGGGACACTTGAGCTCTACTAGAGAATCTAACTTCTCAACTCCCTGCAAAAAAACAAGTTGCGGCTGCACAGGTTGCCCCTGTTAAAAGAAATTGTTAAGAAAGAACAAAGAAAGAACAGGCCGCCAGCAAAAATTAAAATAGGATATACTCACTGTTCAGCACACAGGTGTTTCAATGAATAGAATAGCTGAAAGTGACAAAACAATGAAATCTAAACTCAATGGACAACTACTGATCTACACATCAAACTACAATCACCGAGCAGCACTTAAAACATTTAGCCTGCTACCACCATGAACGAGCCCACAAATTAGTCAGCAACATCTCCAAAGGACTGCATGGAGTTAGCAAGAACAAACAGGTAGAGGGAAAACAAAGCCTAGCCTCTTATACTAAATTGTTTTTAATGACAAATTCCTTTATTATAAGAGATTTGCCTTTGTATGGACGAGACTGATATCATGTGGTCTTCGAAAACATCAGCATGGCCTCATTAAATTTCATGAGATATTCTGTATATCAATTATGAAACACTGACAGTCAATCTCAAAGTTCAAACCACAAATTTCTAAACCTTGTATCTCCTCTCCAGTCTCCTTCTGGGTTAACAAGCCACGGCTCCGAGCAGATTTTTACGAGGCACCTGTCAAAGTGGTTTCTGTAACCCTGCTTTCTCAGTTTGCCCCTTTCGTCTTTTCACTGCACTGTCCCATATGGCAGAGCACCTCCAGGTCACATAAAGTGACCTGTGTAACCGAGCAGGGCAAGAAATGACTTGAATGATAAAATAAAAAGTGCTTAATCAGGTTATCATGCGATGTTAAGTTAGGGTTGGTGTCTCGCAACTACCAAGGGTATCAACTGGGGTCACTTACTGAAGATACTGAAAAGCATTTGAAAACGATTATAGAGGCGGCAAGTCTAGTGGGTCCAGCTCGCTGTGTAAAGTGACCATTTGTCAATGAGCACTTCTGCAGGCTTCAGGTTTAAGGTTACACGGACTGGGATATGAATAGTTTTATTGGCACATGGGAAGATTCACCCTTTTGGCAGGGTAGCACTGCAAAGGGCACAGTCTGTGGACGAGCAATTCTAAAAATATCATTTCAACTTCAGTGTCGCCTAGCGAGAGGGTGTCCTGAGTCGCGGGCACACTTAAGTTCTTGGCCAACTTCAGAGGACAAGTGAATGAGGTATGGAATAAAAGTGGCACGGTCAAAGATTGCTATCTGTAAATTATGATTTGTATAGCTACATATTTTGAATCTGTAGGTGGATGCTTTTAAGAATGTATAAAAGAGACTGGTTAAAAAAAAAACATTTCATTAAACAAGAAATTTTTTTTAAATCATTGACTAAATTTTGTAATACTGTTGCAAGTGTGATGTTACCCTGTGTGACATTTTCTGTTACAGTATGAAAATTGTACTTTTATAAAATGGTTCCAACTGTAAACTTGAACCTATCATGCATGGAATGACAGAACTCTAACCTGTTAGGGGACACATATGGAAGTGCAGCATTAAGGCGATTACAGAGATGTTGCCAAGCTGTCCTCTTAATTAAGATTTTAAGGATTACAGTGCAAGCCGACAATTAAGGAAAGGTCATAGACAGAATATTGCTATTTAATTCTGTTTTCCAAACTTAAGAGGAGCATCACCGGGGGATTTACACAGAAGTCAGCATGGGCACCGAGGAGCTGTAAATCACACCTTACACTAAAGAATGTCACAGCTGAAGCAGCAGTTCCTGCACTCATTCACAGTACAGATGTTGTTTTTTAAAATCTGTCGATTGCATATTAGTGATAATGTATGAAGTCAATTTAAACATTTACAAAAAAAAAGTTTTCTTTTCAGGTAATCCAACTGAACAAACTAACATTTCGGAGAAGGAGAGACTTTGAAAAAAGAAATACAAAAAATGACAACAAATGGGACTAAGAACCAAAAGAAGAAAAACGCCTACGCGGCGGTGAAGGCCGATCCAGATGACGAATACGCAACACCGGGGGCCTTCGAGCTGGAGCGGCTCTTCTGGCACGGGACCGTCAAATTCACACACGTCAACGAAGTGTGGCCCAACCTGTACATCGGCGATGAGTAAGTGCTTCACGAGTGGTCTGAGCGGGTCGGCGTTACACTCTGTCTGTCAAACGGGGGTGGGCTCAAGATGATAACGTCTCGGGCTGCAAACCTGGAGGTATTTCTCGCGGCATGTGAAGGAATTAGCAGGCAATCTTGGCGGAGCGTGAACGCTAAAGAGGTAACAAATCTCCATTTAAAAGCAGTCAGCGCCAACACTCAATCATTTGTCTCTCCCGCTATGGCACCCTAGGCTTAGGTAACGGGACCCCGTGGTGTACAGACGGAAAGACACAAGTGGCTTCAGCGTTGAACGAGCTCGCTTTTTTCAAAGGAGTGGCGCGGCGCTTCTGTTTGAGGGCCCCACCTTAGGCCAGCCGTCATTTGGAGGGTGAAGACAAATCCCGTTACTTTTGGAGGTGAAGTATTAAAACCCTCTCCATCCAGAAAAAGCAGACGTCTGCGGCCCCGATGAAACGTTCATTAGAGGCTCAGGGTCCTGTCAGAACTGCGTTTCGAGCTCGGCGACACGCTTAACACGCCATTCATATAACAAAGCAATTAAAAGGACGACGCTTTAACAAATTCAACGAGCGGCACAAATATTAGAAACCTCTTTTCCCAGTCAGTCCTACGCAGTCGGTCAAGGGCCTTGTTAGGTTTGTCTGCAGTTTTTCACACTACATTTTCCTCACGTGCTACAAAGTTGTTTATTTGTTAACAAACAATTAATTGCTGCCCTTGCCAAGTGGCTTGGGCCAATTTTGCGTTGCTATAGCATTTTTCCTACTCTTAACTGGGGCCTTACCAATAAATCATAGCCACGCCGCCATGTTTACATCCGTGTGTGGAACACGTGAAGGGCGGAGCTCACGGCGCCGTGCGCAATGATTGACACGTACAAGCCATACCTCCTGCTAAATGCGCTTTATCAGTTGCGATCACGTTCGAAGAGCTTAATGGCAGCAATGGGTCATTACTTATGGGATCCTTGCCTGCCAGAAGAAACCTAACCTTACCTTACAAGGACCCAGCACTCAGATACAGAGACTTAGAGGGGTTTGGCCCACTCTGTGCCACTTGTTCAGGTATGCATACCGGTGACCCACAACAGACCTAACAGAGTCCGACAACTCTGGGACTGACATACGGCCAAATAGCGGATTCCAAACGGCATCTCTGAACAACAACAACAAATAAAATCACGATAGCACAGCACAATATTCTTTCTCTCCCCCATCGCTACTAATAGCCTGTGAAGCAAGAGACTGGCATTACAATTATGATCAGCAGTCGGTAACGTTTTGTAGCGTTTCCTGGATGAATTTCCAATAAATATGTATCCATTTAGAGGTTTTGAACTCCAAGGAATCTAAAAATAACAACGGCTTTTCATGTTATGGTAAAATGATAAAAGTAGAAAAAAACTTCAGTCGCGATGTTTGTTGTTAGGGGCAAATGCATTTGCTGTTATGGCGATCTATCCGAGAAGCACCTAGGAATGCAGATTGCAAGTCACACGACTCGTGAAGCATCATGGGGCACCGGTGCATTAAAAACGTTTAACTAAGCCAGCTGCATGGCAATGTTTGAAAATACAGTTCATCCGGAAAGTATTCACAGCGCATCACTATTTCCACATTTTGTTATGTTACAGCCTTATTCCAAAATGGATTAAATTCATTTTTTTCCTCAGAATTCTACACACAACACCCCAGAATGACAACGTGAAAAAAGTTTACTTGAGATTTTTGCAAATTTATTAAAAATTAAGAATTAAAATTGAGAAAGCACATGTACATGAGTATTCACAGCCTTTGCCATGAAGCTCCAAATTGAGCTCAGGTGCATCCTGTTTCCCCTGATAATCCTTGAGATGTTTCTGCAGCTTAATTGGAGTCCACCTGTGGTAAATTCAGTTGATTGGACATGAATTGGAAAGGCACACACCTGTCTATATAAGGTCCCACAGTTGACAGTTCATGTCAGAGCACAAACCAAGCATGAAGTCAAAGAAATTGTCTGTAGACCTCCGAGACAGAATTGTCTTGAGGCACAAATCTGGGGAAGGTTACAGAAAACTTTCTACTGCTTTGAAGGTCCCAATGAGCACAGTGGCCTCCATCATCCGTAAGTGGAAGAAGTTCGAAACCACCAGGACTCTTCCTAGAGCTGGCCAGCCATCTAAACTGAGCGATCGGGGGAGAAGGGCCTTAGTCAGGGAGGTGAACAAGAACCCGATGGTCACTCTGTCAGAGCTCCAGAGGTCCTCTGTGGAGAGGGGAGAACCTTCCAGAAGGACAACCATCTCTGCAGCAATCCACCAATCAGGCCTGTATGGTAGAGTGGTGAGAAGGAAGCCACTCCTTAGTAAAAGGCACATGGCAGCCCGCCTGGAGTTTGCCAAAAGGCACCTGAAGGACTCTCAGACCATGAGAAACAAAATTCTCTGGTCTGATGAGACAAAGATTGAACTCTTTGGTGTGAATGCCAGGCGTCACGTTTAGAGGAAACCAGGCAGCGCTCATGACCAGGCCAATACCATCGCTACAGTGAAGCATGGTGGTGGCAGCATCATGCTGTGGGGATGTTTTTCAGCGGCAGGAACTGGGAGACTAAAGGGAAAGATGACTGCTTGTGGCATCATATTCAAAAATACTTGAGGCTGTAATTGCTGCCAAAGGTGCATCGACAAAGTATTGAGCAAAGGCTGTGAATACTTACTGTATGTAAGTTTTTTTATTTTTAATAAATTTGCAAAAACCTCAAGTAAACTTTTTTCACGTTGTCATTATGGGGTGTTATGTGTAGAATTCGGAGGAAAAAAATGAATTTAATCCATTTTGGAATAAGGCTGTAACATAACAAAATGTGGAAAAAGTGATGCACTGTGAAATATTTTCAGGATGAACCTCAAATGAATAAACTCACCTGCAAACCCAGCAATACTGCTGTGAAAAACACTTTTGTGGGGGTCTCATGCTGCTGCCCTTGCTAAAATGTGGACATGTCAGTAGGGGACAGTATTTGGTCAACGTCACATACCAAGCGAGTCTTTGCTGAAGGAAGAAGAGTCGTGTCTGCAAAGAAAAAGGGAAACTGTGTAATGCCAGACCCTTTGATGAAAAGCGGAGAAGGTAGGGCGAGTATAAAGCTCTCCGGAGTGGTTGACCTACATGACGACCAGATGATGCACTTCACATATCTTTGTGATCTCTTTCCTGGACTTTGATGGCCGGTTCTGTCGTATTCAGACCTTCCCTCATCATTCTGGCATCCATGCCACCAGCTTCTCCTCAAAGTCCGGATACACAGCTCTGTGCCCTCATCTCTTCGTAGTTAAGAGGTTAACATGCGTATGTGTGATGATCTCCATGTCTGATGCCATTTTCGGACACATCAACCAAGCTTCAAAGAATACGTTTGATATTGATATTGATATTGAGACGAACGCGAGAGATGGCGTCATGAGACGCACAGCCGGTCTCCTTTTAAAAATGGCCGAATCTCACAACTACTACTAAAAACAACACGGGTACCCTGCTGTGCAAAACGTGTCCAATGTTAGGCCGTGGAATAACAATTGCTAACATTTTTGCCTTGAAAAATAGACGTATTTGTACGTTACAAGGCCTTTTCATTCACCTGTGGATCCGTGCCGCGTTTAGCCCAATTGTCAGCCGCAAGAACAAAATATTTTTAAAATTTATGAAAAACGCTTCACTTTAGAACACAATTTTATGTGATGTATTTCATAAATGTACAGATATATTTTTTTTAGTGCTGGGCAACTATTAAAATTTTTATTCGCGATTAATCGCAGACAATCACATCACATTGTTATGCGCAAAATTACATAATAAACTCAAAAGTAGTGTATTGCGTATATTTGTTTTGCAAAAACTTTAAACAAATCAGGTGGTTTTTAACAGCAGTATTCCTTTTAATTCGTAGCAGTTAAAATATTTCTTGTAAATCTCAACTTAAACATTAATGTAAGTAAGTTGCAGTGGGATGCAATATGGTTTGCACCTCCTGTCATCTTAAGTGTCTGTCCTCTCAGGCGAACGTTACCAAAGGTGCATCAGCATCGCCATTAGCGGCGGCCGGTACCGCACTTTCGATTTCCATCTCCAGATCACTTGCATCAGAACTGGAATCTGACAAATCAAGAGTCCGATTCAGCGATAATACGGATAATAAAAGCCATCCAATGCTTTGAGCGTTCACTTTGGTATCTCTCCACATGCCACTGTTGATGCTGTTTGCTACTTATGCATGCGCAGGGAATCGAGGTTAAATCAAACAAAGCTAACTTTCCTTCCAGCAAAAGTGTATCGAAAAACGCTGTAACAAGAAGATCACTGATCTCTATCGATCGGTATAGAGACTGAAGCTTTCAAAATAATAAAAACTGTAAATTCGCGATAAAATAATTGTCGGCATTATTAAATTGATGCGTTAACGGGCAGAGCAGGGTGTGTGTGTGTGTGTATATATATATATATATATATATATATACCCAATACAACTGAGTCACTCATCACGAAATCTCCCGAACCATGAGGACTTGATATTTGGAATGTACGTTACCCTTGGCCGATCGGTGCTCTCTAAGAAACGGTTTTAAAAATTTTGTGGTCCAAGCGCGTTCTGTCTGTATGTCAGTCCACTTTTCACGAGAGAATTACTTAACGGATTTAGATTTGGTTGTTTTCTATAGTTTTCTTGAACTTCCTGGTTGATTCTGAGACTTCCCTCGTCGCGCTAAGTATCATAATTCGCTTGCGGTACCGATTTATTAGAGCGAATCCGAGAGAGACTCATTGTGCTCCGGGGCCCTCCTCATTCACGCGTCTCCTCGGGGCGTAACCTTAACTCCGCTTAGGTATAAAACGACTTAACAGATTTAGGTCGGGTTTTTTTTTTCTATAATTTGCTTGAACATTCTGGTTGATTTTGCGACTTCTCTCATCGCGCCGAGAATTACAGTTCACTTGAGGCTGCGGTCCGAGGTGAGGGGAGGGGGAAGAGTGACGTCAGGAGTAGAGAGCCGGTCGCGGCCCTCCTCGCCGTCCTGTTTCACTAATACGCGGGTGAAGAAATACTGACTTGAAAACCCTGACCCCATCCTTCGAGGTCTCACAGACAATGATGCGCCCGTGTCATGGTGGACAGGGAGGTGAGGCAGTGTGATGAGCAGCGTTGCACTTTGCAGAAGGCGCCGAGTGTCGTATCTTTGAAATCAAAACTAAACTCTTTAAAAACAAAAATCTAAGAAATTGGTTATGTGTATTTTGACATACAATTTTACAATTAAACTGCAGGAACTGAGCAATGTGTAACAGACAAACACAACCTTTAAGGAAACAGCACAAGAAATGAAGGAAAAACAGCAAAGTGTTTATAGATAAAACAAAAAGTCATCGGTGGGCCTGTTCTCTGCACCTAAAACCAATTGGTATTGTTCTTGCAGAAAGACCGCGTTAGATCGCTATAATCTGGAGAAGATGGGCATGACGCACATTCTGAATGCTGCAGATGGCAAGTGGAATGTTGGCACCGGACCAGAGTACTACAGCGACATGAACATCGAGTATTATGGGGTGGAAGCAGAAGACCTGCCCAGCTTCGATCTCAGCCAGTTTTTCTATCCAGCTGCAAAGTTCATTGACAACACCCTGAACAACCCTGAAAGTAAGCCTGGCGCCGCAGAGTGTTGCCCAAGTACAGTCGGGTCTCACACACCCAAGAACACATTTTCTCTCTAGACATGAAGCATCCTTTCATACTTTGTGATTTCTAACCTCTCACTGATTTAGTTAAAAGCGTGTGAATGAATGTTCATCACAGTATTTATTACTGCTTTTCCTGTATTAATCAAATCAGGCAGGCCAGGGAGCTTTGTGGAAGAAAGTTAAAAACTGAAATCCCGGCTCCTGTTCTATAACAAGACACAAACACCTGACACGGCTTCTGTTTGTTCTCACGGCATGAGAAAATGAATTGTTTGTTTTTCTGCTTGTTGTTCCAGATAAACTTTTGGTACACTGCGCTATGGGAAGAAGTCGCTCGGCCTCTCTAGTTCTGGCTTACCTGATGATCTACAAGAACATGAATGTCGTAGAAGCAATTCATCAAGTGCTTAAAAACCGAGCCATACTGCCCAACCGTGGCTTCCTGAAGCAGCTCAGACAGCTCGACATAAACCTCATTCTAGAAAGGAAGAATGCAAAGAATGAGAACAGTTCCAATGGCGTAGACCACGAGGAGAACAAAGTGATCAGTTAACATTTTTGTGGAATGAAAAGGAATTTAGAACCACTTACCATGGATTTCCAGCATATTACTGAATTACTTCATAAATATATAGGGGTTAAAGGGATTGATTGCTGTCAACCAAAAAGTGTAAATCGTTGAGCCGAATACCACAAAGTCTGGAGCGGATCTTTTACTTGTGGCGTTTCCTTCTTAAAAACACACCACAAACACGCTTACCTGCACCACTCGGCGTGTGCCGTTTGTGTTTACAGTCGCTCAGCAGTCTCCACTTTTCAACGAACATCACTGATGGTTATTAAAAAACCACAATGCCTTACAATTCGGCTTTGATCAGTTAACATGAAACCCTTCATTCCTCATTAAGTTTAACGCTGACCAAAATACTTTCACAACTTCTGTAAAAGTACCAAGACTGCAGCCTGGCACACCTAATGGCTCCGACGCCGAGAATCAAAGTCTCCGAGCCGTCTTTTGATTTCCTAGCTTTCAGCCACGGCGGCCCAGTCCCGATATACAATACATTTAAAAAGGCAGACCAGATTCACATTCATGTCACTGTTAGTAGATCATCCTAACATAAGGATTATGGATGGTGAGCCAAAAGAACGCGATTTGTCCCATGTCATGTTAGAAATATGCTGAAGATTTCTGTAGAATTGTTTCATTTTTGCAGTTTTAACTGGGAAGTCCGTTTGCCGTAAGACTCACTGCAAGACTTACAGGGGGACTGACTTGTGTGCCGACAGCTGGTTGCTCGGGTAGGACGCTTTAAATAAGCTCATTACCGAGTACTCGGCCCCTTTAACTGGTGCAACCTAATAACCGAACTGAATTGCCATTTCTAGTAAGACTGTTGTAAAAATAACGTTGACAAATAAAGTGAAGAAAACCCTTAGAACGATTAAAAATCGAACATCTTATGGCCAAATTTAAAATACAGCAGAGACAACTTTAGGATTTGTGTTTTAATTTAAATTTGAGTTTTTATTCTAGCAGTTTTAATAACGGAAGAGTACCTCATAAAATAATTGAATATGAAAACTGACACGGTAAAAGAATAAATAAATAAATAAAATTCCATGGCACAAAAGCTCATCTGACAGACTGTTCCACGTTTTGGATTAAGAAGTAGAAGTGCAGACCTTTAGTCTCAAGGCTGAACAAGAATACACACTTGAGCATCACTGAACAGCCGCCTCGAGTACGGGGTACACGCTGGTCACAGAGAACGGGAGCCCAGCACAGGAAGACTGGGCATCTGACTGGCACCAAGTTATGCTTTCAAAGCCTCACATCTCAGACAGACAGACAGCCGCGCAGTGCGAGTGCCAGCAATACAAACCGGGGACTACTGGCAAGGGGCACTGCTCGTTTTAGGTTGGTCTCTTCTCCCAACTTGTATACGCTACTTGTTAAGTTTATATGGCATCTATTAGAGGTGCGGGGTCAGTCATTTAGTCAAAATGTAGATAAGTTAACAAAAATAAAAGGTATGGCGACAAATGAGCACGGCTACTCGCTTGGTCTTTTCATCTCGGGCAACTGCTGTGGGGAATTCAATTTAAAGACGACTTCCAAAATCTCCTGCATGTTAAAACATTAATTTGTAGGTCGAGCTTAGTGCCTTGTTATGAAACTCTCACTGCTTTTGAGGAACTGTGAATTGTTTTCTTTATCACAAAAGGAAACTGGAAATGTGATTTTCTGTTGGTGTATTAATGTCTTAAAGGTAATGTCTGGCATTCCTTGTTTGTGATCTGCGTGTAACAAGTGAGCCTGACCCTGTAAGATTACTCCAAATGTGAAGGGAATGTCTGTTATGTTGGCGTGTTACGTTAAGGTGACTTGCCTGATGTGTGTGTGTGTGTGTGTGTGTGGTGTGAGGTGCAAGACGACCTGTTTACACACCCTTTCAACTACTCGTTAACACAAATATCTAATCAGCCAATCACAGAACAGCAAGTCAACGCATTTAGGCCTGTAGACCTGCTGAAGTCCAAACGAGCACCAGAACGGGGAAGACGGGCGATTCAAGCGACTTTGAATGCCGCCAGGTTGTTGGTGCCAGGTGGGCTACTCCGAGTATTTCAGAAACTGCTCTTCTGTTGGGATTTTCACGTACAACCATCTCTAAGGTCTACAGGGAAGGGTCCAAAAAAGTGAAAAATATCCAGTGAAGGGCAGTTCTCTGGCCAAAAATGCCCTGATGATGCCAGAGGTCAGATGAGAACTGTCAGGCTGATAGAAAGGCAACATGTAACTCAAATAACAACTTGTTACAACTGAAGAATGTAAAAGAGCACCTCTGAATGCACAACACGTCAAACCTTCAAACAAATGGCTTACGGCAGCAGGAGACCACACTGAGTGCCACTCCTGTCTGCCAACAACAGGCGACTGAGGCTCCAGTTCACACAGGCTCACCAAAATTGGACAACACAAGATTAGAAAAATGTCACCTGGTCTGACGAGTCGCGATTTCTGCTGTGACATTAGGATGTTGGGCTCAGAATTTGGTGTCAACAACATGAAAGAATGGATCCTTCCTGCCTCGTATTAATGGTTCAGGCTGGTGCTGGTGGTATGATGGTGTGGGGCATATTTTCTTGGCACATTTTGGGCCTCTTGTTACCCAGTTGGGCACAGTTTAAATGTCACAGCCTACCCGAGTATTGTTGCTAACCGTGTCCATCCCTTTATGACTGCAGTGTACCCATCTTCCGATGGCTACTTCCTGCAGGTTAACGTGCCACGTCACAAAGCTCAAATCATCTCAAACATGAATGAGTTCACTGCCCTCAAATGGCCTCCACAGTCTCCGGATCTCAACCCAACAGAGCACCTTTAGGAGGAGGTGGAATGGGAAAGTTGCATCATGGATGTGCGTGATGCTATCATGTCAATATGGACCAAAATCCCTGAGGAATGTTTCCAGGACCACGCTGGACCTAAGCCACCAAGAATTACAGCAGTTCTGAAGGCAAAAGGGGGTCCAGCCGGTACTAGCAAGACGTACCTAATAAAGTGGCCGGTGAGCGTATTATTAAAAAGAGCAGTAATGGCGCACGCACTCTCGACTTTTCAGACTCTTTCTCTGTACGTTTAGCATTCGTTTGCTCAGAGGTCGATGTGCTTGCTGCTTCCTGAGCAGCTCTTCTTCTCTCCACCCTAGCGGCCCTCTTCTTCATTTCTTTTGCTCGCCATCTTTTCGTGTTAAAACTGATTAAGTCAGTGTTTGTGTATAATTACTTAGTACGTCGTCTTTAATTTTTCACTTAAGCTGGCACTTCAATCTGCCTCAAGAATGATTTAAGATGGTAGGGGAAGTGACGGCTAAGGGATGAGAATGGCGCCCGTACACATGCGCCGCAAGGCCGTCCTGCTGGACACTGCCGAGAGTTGATTCTACAATAAAATAAAATAAAAATCAAAAGAGGAATAACCTTGTAGGTCATTCATCACCCTGCAAGTGGATAATAGACGTCGTGTCGTAATTTCAGGCCAACAGGTCAAAGAGTTTGCGAGCTACAAGTGATTTAAAATCCTGGACAGACAAACGAACAGCCACAGTAGCGTATCATATAATAAAGATATCCTGTATCCTTCAAGGAAATAAGATTACACTTCAGTTCAGGTACTGCAAAAATGTCTCTCTTACTCGTAAGTCACAAGACCTTATAAAAGGCTTCTTTTGGCGACCATAACCCTCACAAAGCCTCAGTGAAGCGGCCTACTAAAATGACTTGACTTTGGAGCGGTCAGACGTCGCTTACGTGACACGTCGCCCTCTTGACATCACAAACTCCGTCATAAGACCTGGGAATCCTGTGTGTTCATAGGTTACTTACTCCACCTCCGCGGCACATCAAATGTCACATTGCACGCTTTGTTAAAGTCTTGCTGCGTAAGAGTAAATGAGCGAGAGCTGCAAGTCTGCCGTACCAAACTAGAGAGTCACCAGCCGCGCATGTTTGCAGCACCTCACTGACAGTCAGCAAGGTTTGTCCTGCAACCTGAAACAGCGACCTCAATGGGGCGCAGCGAATAAAGGCAAACGCAACAAAAGTATTACAGAAAATTTATTAAAGGCAATGATTGAACGAATAAAAAGGCGAAAGCAAGAATATTAAAACATTAATTAATTAATGCATGAATGTGTAGCCTTCGACTACGAGTAGATCTGCACCTTTGTTGCTCTTCACATATTCCAGAGCCATTTGAACGAAGTTATCTACCAACGCCTTACTCGCCGCGCTCAATTGAGGTCGCCCTTATTGAACAGAGCCGAAACAGCAGCATCTGTGGCCATAAAAGACAAGATGGGCAGGGGTGGGCGTTGGGTTTGGGTTGATTTGTTTTCAATCCTATTTTTTGTAAAAATTGCTCTCTCTGTATGGAATGATTACAATAAAATCAATAAAATAAAATAAGACAAGATGGGAGGCGGCACGGTGGCGCAGTGGGTAGCGCTGCTGCCTCGCAGTTAGGAGACCCGGCTTCTCCCTGCATGGAGTCCTCATGTTCTCCCCGTGTCTGTGTGGGTTTCCTCCGGCAGTCCAAAGACATGCAGGTTAGGTGCACTGGCGATCCTAAATTGTCCCGTGTGCGTGCTTGGTGTGGGTGTGTGTGTGTGTGTGTGTGTGTGTGTGTGTGCCCTGCGGTGGGCTGGCGTCCTGCCCAGGGTTTGTTTCCAGCCTTGTGCCCTGTGTTGGCTCCAGCAGACCCCCCCACCCCCATGACCCCGTAGTTAGGATATAGCGGGTCGGATGATGGATGGACGGACAAGATGGGGGCCGTTGCTAGGACAGATTGAGATGTCCGTGTTAAGACTGAATGGTACCATTTTAACACTGACTTTTATAACGAGAGCGTACAGTAGCATTTAAGTGAGGCACACGGATACCATAAGGCTAAGAAACTGCAGTGCGTAAAGAAGACACTTTAACACATGGAACGCAGATTGCAATGACACAATAATGGCTCATCATAATTTATTTTGTTTGTTAAAATGTACAGCATTTCTTTTTAAGGTTTGATTTTTTTGTCTTTTTTTAGTGACTGACTAAAAAGAACTGATAAATACAAGACTCTCGCTCTGTCCTATTTTGTACACTTACCCAGGTTTTCCTTTCATTCCTAACAGTCATTCTGTACAAGTACAAAGGCTACAAAAAAGCAATATAAACAGACACAAATACAATTTGCTTTTTACATGCGATTTGTTAGCTTAGCTTGGTCTATTCACAGGCTACAGCTCTATATTTCTGTAAAATATATTTCCAACATTTTATAAAGATAGAAAAATCTACAGATGGAATGAAAGTGTAAGGTTAAAGGCATTTTGATAAAATAACTTAATGCTTTCCAAATTCTGCCGTGTTTCTGGAGCTGTTCGTTGACGTGTGTCAGAAGTGTGCTGGTACAAACACAGATAATAGGCTTCATTATTTAGACAGAAATCCATTTTCTTTTTATAAAACAGAAAGCTGCCTTATTTCAGGAAATCTGTTGTTACAAAAAAGTACTGAATTACACATTTCGCAATAAAACCTTTCAAACGTAATGACTGAAACAGGACTAAGTTATACAATTTTTACAATCTTAGATTTAACAAAAATATAGTTTCATCTCACTCCCGTTGAAGGGAAAAACCTAATCAAGGCAAAGTATGTATAAAATGGCTTGCTATTAAGTACAACACTTGTACAGTACTACCTTATGCACTGTCACTAACAAAGACTTTATAGCATGCTAAGTGACACCATACTGGGAAAATACAATAACTTAAATGATACAGCATAAAGGCAGAAGAGTGGAACACAAATTCAACATTGGTGAACTTCTTATTAAAAGAGCACAACGTCCCAAACCGCATTTTGATAGCAGGCACATTAAATAGCTCCATTAGCCAGACAAAGTAGTCCAATCATGAAGCATCCGTTTTAAAAATCCTTATAACTTAGGCTGCATTCACGACTTGATTAAAATACTTTAGAAAAGTCATCTTCAGTTTTGATTATGTAAGGCTTTTCATAAAAGAAAAATATTATCCAAACAACGCAACTTTTTTTGCATTCACACCAAGTGCTGGTTTTAAATAAAACAAAGACGAACAAAAAAAAAAAAACCAAAAACAAAAACAAAACACACACACACGCACACAAACACACAGGGCATAGTGAGCTAGTATGCACTTATAAATACAAAATGATACGGAAAGAAAGAAAAAGAAAAGACAGACAGACAGACAGACAGACAGACAGACAGACAGACAGACAGACTGACCGACCGACCGACCGACCACTACTACTATCGCCTCATGAATGAGCCGTTCAAAGACTGTTTGGACATGCCAGTGTTCATGTAGCTATGATGGCTGGCTGGCGAGTACATCATGTTGCTGTGTGGTGGCCCCTGCATTGGCTGTTGTGGATATGGCTGAGCTCCCATCATTCCCATCTGCATAGGATATTGTGCCGACTGATTCATATAGGCATGATTTCCATGATAGCTCGTATTCATCATTGGCTGAGACATCCGATACCCATTCATAGCATTCAGAGTGTTCATATTCATGTTCATCGAGTTGACATTGTATGCTGGGGCAGGCATTAGATTCACCCCCATGTTCATTCGTGGCATGGCTAATGTTCTCGCAGGTGTTTGCATGGCTACTGTTTGGGAAGCACGCCCATAAAACTGTTGCTGATGGGGTGCAGACTTGCCACGCATTGCCACATGGCTCTTGACGGGCATCTGTGTCTGGAGTCTCTGGGCGGGAGGTATCCCCACATTTGGGGAAGCCATGTTTCGTTGTAGTAACGGCGGTGGAAGGTTCAAAGGTGGCGGTGTCAGGTTGGGAGGGGGCGTCATTGTGGATTGTGCCTGGGGTCCTCCAGGCACAGAATGTGGGGACTGAGATAAAGAGGCAAGTCCCGTGTTGCTCAGCTGTGAAGACAGAGAGACACTGTTTGCATAGGACGTGACAGAGGCTGAATGATTATAAGGCAATGGATGGTCCATAAGGGTGTTAGTCAGTTGCTGCAGTTTTGCTAAGCTAAAAGTAGCAGAGGGCTGTGGGTAATGGCCACCTCCATAGTCACTCTGGCCCATCCTTTCATAGATTCCAATATTTGGATTGCCAGATTCAGAAACTTCTGTCAACTGCATGGGTGGGGAAAAGTTAGTCGCCATGCTACACTGAGCCATTTGCTGTTGCTGGTTGCTGGGTGGTCTTTCAACAACACATCCCTGGGGAGACTTGACGCTGCAGTTCTGAGGAGAGTTGATACTGTTCTGTTGCATCATGCTACAGCTCCCGTTGATATTGGCGATCTGTTGCGTCACGGCACAACTGCTCTGAGTAAGGCTACTGGAGGAGATCGTATTATATGAGCAGCTGCTCTGTGAAGAATTATTCCCACAAATGCTCCCTCCTAAAGTTGAATCATAGCTACTAGGATTCTCATAATTTTCCGTTGTGCTTTCGATGCTGCCGAGGTCACTAAATCCACTATCGACGACTTGCTGTGAGTGGTCTGAAACTGAAGGAACATCCATCATGGGACTGGTTTCCATGTTTTGTAAGGATGGCACAGATATGGCACTATGATCCGGGCTAATTTGAGTATAGCTGTTTTCTAGCACAGAGACCGCTGGACTATTTACAGAACGAACTGACTGACTAGGATGAGAATGAACTGATGAAATTGGACTGCTGTGATCCGACTGCTGACAGTCATCCATTATGGTCATCTGAGGGCTATGATCTGCATGAGTATAACTCTGCAAGCTCCTACAGGCCTCCTGGGTCTCCACACAATCCTGAAAGTTGTCCTCGTGTTCGTTATTTTCCTGGGTAAGCGACTGTACTGCCTGCACAGTCTCATTATCTATTTCTGCACAAACTGAATGCACATCTTTCATTTTAGAACTTTGTTCCTCTTCCTTTTCATGAAGGTGATGGCTATTGTCATCATCAGACTCTGACTCAGAAACGATCTCATTGTCATCATCATCCACTTCCATGTCTCTCCTATTACCACTGCTATCATCATCATCATCGTTTTCCACTGCAGTATTCAAATCAAAACAGGGTTCTTGACATTCGGTGGGTTCTGTCAGAGCCTCAGGTGCACCTTCTTCCTTCTCTAGCTCTGTTGAGTCCACGTGGCTATCATCTTCATCATCAGCATCATGATCTTCATTTTGCACTGGTTCTTCTTCCTCTTCATCTTCATCGTCATGTTCATGAACCTGTGAAATATCTTCATCCATTTTATCAGAGTGGTTCTCACCTTGGTTCTCATCTACTTGGTCAAGACTTTCTAAACATTCATCACTACTATCAGAATTATCTTCACTTCTTGATTTCTCTTCAATCATTTTTGGATGTAAATCGTCTGGACTTGCAGGTTCTGAAAGCGGTTGTCCAAGATCCGTCACACTTAGGTCACTTTCTTTGAGGCTACCATCTACTTCTGTAACAGATGATATTTTATCCAAATCTTCCTTTTGTTCTTCTGTCAAGACCTGGTTGGCTTCCATTGGTGTTTCAGGTGGAGTGTACAAGTTCAGTTTAAAACCAGTTTTCCTTTCCTTTTTACGTCTCCACTTTGGTGGACCACGCTTAACTCCCTTTGGCCAGCCCTTCTTGCGTTTCACAGGCTCAGGATTGTCTTCAATGCTCCCTTTTAACATACTTCCAATTGAAGTAACATCTATATTAAAAGAAAAAAAAAAAAGAAACATTACTAAAAGTCAATTACAGAATGTGTGTCACTAAACCTGATGCAGAGACGTTAAATATTGCCATTTTAATTTTGCCCTTGGCAGCTACTGTATCATATCACAAGGCAGGCCGGCTGTGTGACAGCACAATGGTAAAGTGATGCTGCCTCTCCGCTCCTGTACCCCAACTAGATGACTGGCTGTGGCGATTTCTCCGTGAGGTTTATGTGCTCACCCTATGCTCTGTAACCCTCCACACAATACAAACGCACTCTCCAATTGACGTGCACTGCTAAACTGGCCTGGTATGAGATGTGCCCAGAGGTAGACTAATACGCTCGTCCAGGTGTAATTTCTGCTGTGGATCAACTGCTACCAAGTTAGGCTTTGGCTCTGTAAATCTGTCAGCACAGATGCAATCTGTCATGTGAAATAAAGAGAACAGCAGCTTAATTATCGAGCCATTTTTTTTAATTCAGCTACTTTTTCAGATGGGGCCTGCCTACTTTGTGGAATGAGAGGACCTCGCTTACTGGCGCTATTGCTGCCATTTCTAACAAAACCTAAGCTGACACTGCTTTCACGAGTTGACTTTTCAAACTAAAAGGAATATCTGCATAGATCTTTTTTATAAGTTAAAGGATTTCAGGAACACTATAGATATATATGTTTATACATTTTTAGCTCTAGTAGGAATTTCTCATCTGAACAAACAAATGTTGAAAATATAAACATTCAAAATAAGGGGGGCACACACTGTTTAATCACTGCACTCCTTTGCTAACCCTGCTTTACCGCCTCGGCCGATTTCAGATCATCTCTAAATGAACTGCTCTCATCTCGGTAGGAGCACAGCTGAGATGGGACAACAGAGCAAATGCAAGCTACTTTGAAAACGATCCTTTAAGTAAGAACAACTGTGGCCTAAGGCGCCACTTACAGTTGGTTCAATCCTGTGTAAATGTCTTATGCCACCCAGGAAAATTATCTTTAAAGCTAGTTATTTTAGCAATACACGATTATTTAATCCAAGAAGAAAATCATAGAATACAAATGAACTTTGATAAAATAAAAATGAAAAGTCGGTTTTTAAAACAAGTCAATATTTTTAGTGGTATCCTTTTAATGAAAGCTGAAGAAATTTGCTCTTTGGTACAATGCTGGATAATCTGTTTCAAGTAGTCCTGTGGTAAATTCTGCTGACTTTTCACTGCAAACAATCCCACAAAGCTTTAGTGATGTGGCGCAGGGCGCTCACTACTGTTAGCAAGTAGGCAGCAATTGTGTCTGCAGTGTGCTTGGGGAGATCATAACACAGAAAGATTTAAGTTTTTACCAATAAACTGTTACTGAAAAGTTCAGCATAATAGCTCAACATGTGTTTGTATTTCTCAGTAGTCCTCATCCTGTACCACTGGCTGTACTTCACCCACAGACCTGGACAGACTCACCACTGCCCTTTTCACCAGTTCTCCTTGTGATAAACTGCCATCTTTGTGAACCAAAACGTTAACATTTGGACTCTTTGCTCTGCACATGTTTCTGCCACTGACTGTGTTCTTGATGATGTAAAACAATGATGTGATATCTGTCAAAAGTGCTTTAGCTTACCTATTTCTAATACCTACTCAAAGAGACCCAAGTTATCATCGCATACACCAATTTAACTGTCAGGCAGTCATTTTCTAAATGGCTTTATCCTGAACAGGGTTGCAGGGGATGCTGGAGCCTATCCCAGGTAGCAAAGGGTGCAAGGCAGGAACAAACCCTGGACAGGTTGCCAGTCCACTGCAGGGCGAATACACACACACACACACACACACACACACACACATCACAACCCACCACGGCCCCCAAACACTTACAAGGGTCAATTTATTATTGCCAACCCACCTAACTTGCACATAAACACCTACACAGACATGGGGAGAACATGCAAACTCCATGCAGGAAGGAACCAAGACACAAGCCCTGGTCTCCTTACTAATGCGAGGCAGCAGCTACCATTCCCAAGTAACTTAATTCAAAATAAATGTGTGGCTCAAGAGCGTTTATACCATAAATAATTTGGCAACACTTGAATGTATACATTTTTAACAATTCTACTTTTTAACAATATAAACATGTTGAAACTTTTTGGTATTTTTTTTTTTAATATTTATTCATTCTATAGTAAGTTAGTACAAGTAGTAAAAAAAACATGCATACCTTTACTGTGCATCTCCTCTACAATAGCTTTTCTGCAGTTATGATTGTCGAGCTGTTCAGTTTTAACATGTTTCTGCCGGTCATGACGATTGACCATTCTCTTAACACATGGCTCATCTTCATCTTCTCCATCCATCTTACAGTTTGGTTCTAAAAGTGGCATTGGTCTTTCTTCATCAGAGTTTTCAAATGGCTCGTTCAACACCTCAGTTGTTTCTGATATCGTTTCTGTGGTGACACTGCTATTGCCATGTCTACGTTTGCGACCTCTTTTTCGTCTGAGTAACACTGGCTTCTGAAACATACAATTAAAATAATAGTTAGAACACAATACATTAGTATTTAGCATAAAAACCATTCTCAAACGCCAGTAATCCAACCGAGGATCACAGGGACTGGAGCAGCGCTGCACTCCACTGCACGGCACATTCTCAGTTTATAAAAGCTACAGCCACCAGTGTCATTATATTTATCAGTTTAATGCCTGTCTGATCTTCTTACATTAAAAAATTTACACCAAACAATCTTTTGAGAATATGATTAAGTTTGTGTTTCACTTGTTCACCGAAACTCACAGTCAATAAAGAATTTAACATACAGTATATAAACTGTTTGAGGTGAAGCGGAAAATAATGTATGTGTCATCCTTAACCCTTCTAAACACTTGTTTTTAGCCAAATTTAAAAGAAAATATTCATGGTGGGTATAAAATGGCATGTGTAAACACATTTTGATAGTGATTTGAGAGCGTTAATAAAATTTACCTTGATAAAATATACTGTATATTCACCATGTTTAAAACAAAAAAGTAATCTGGAGAACAGTTCAAAGTTTGGAACCTCACTAATAGGAGAATAATACGAGAAACACAACGTTCATATTGTGATATTCAACATGAACTTTACTATTTGTAAATGCCCAACTACAAATGACATGAACTTTTACTATGACATCCAGTAAGTCAAAGCAGGAGCTGAACCCTGTTATCTGGAAGAGCTTTTCCACACTTTGCCCATCTGCAGCCTACAGGCCAAGACGGCCCTAATCCAGACACTCCTCTCCCCCAAACCCCAAGTGCGGGGCAGCTTTCAACTGTAGAGGTAGATCACAAGTATCCCAGCTTCTCCTAAGTCACTACTAGAGAAGGAGCAATATTTTGAGGTAAATGATCAGATTAAATTAAAAAAAAAAAAAAAAGTATATACTTATAAATGATTGGAAAAGATGAACTGCTCACAGTTAGAGAACTACTTTTTGCTGAATGCAGCCACACAATAAGATGAAGAGCAGTGTTAGCTGGGGTTAGGACAGACCCAGATGTGTTTGTGTAGTGAAGCCAATACTGTAAAAAGGCACAAGGGGGCAATATTTCACAAGCCAACATCAAAAGAGGAGCTGAAAGGTCATGTGCAGTGTCATGCCGCACCGTCTACATAAAAACATTCATTTACATTTTTAAATTTCAAAGTTGTGCTGCAGCTTAAGCTACCACTGAAGCAACACATTTTTCTCATCCAGTTCTGACAAACACAGCTTTTAATGCATTTGCCCTGCAGAAGAAAACACATCAAAATAATGTTTTACTATTTCTTGCATCTTTTGTAAATTCTACACACTATACCTTTCTCTTTATGTTCAGCACTCCCTGTGCTTTTGTAAGAACAGGAGGAGAAGCTGGTTGGGCATCAGACTCCTCCTCTTCCTCTTCATCATCCTCATTTTCATTCTCACTGCATTCTTTTGACTGTAAGGTTGACCATTCTGGAATTGTGGGAAGGCACTCGGAAGATCGTGTTAATGAATTTTTACAAGTCATTTTTGTAGATGCCAATCTGCTGTTTAGTTTTACATTAAATGCTTCCTGTTCTTCTTTTTCCCAGCAAGTTGCCTGTTCCATTAATCGCTCAGCCTGTACAATAAAGCATGAATAAAAATGTCAAAAGCATTTTCATTATTAAACCAATGCGTTACGCTGGACGTTATGATTACTAAAAGAGTAGATGAACTGAGAGAATGCCATTTGATTAGTACTAGGTCTCACTGCGGCAGTTAAGATATACAGCCACAGAAGATTACATTTCATGGAATATTTAGTATGATTAATAATGCAGTGAACTGAGGTCATTTTGCACTAAATTACATGCCTGCTGACAATCATTATTACACACTAGTTAATTAACACAGTTTAGGTAAAATTAATTACAAAAACGCTTCAGTTTTCCTACAATTCTTTCTTTAAAAATGTACAGAATCCATTTTCAACAAATGCCAGATGTACTGTAAATGATTAACTATACACACAGAAAAAAAATGAAATGTGTTAGCAATGTTTTCTTATAAAGAAAACCCAATAAACCGCACACATTACTTCAATTGTAAAGATTAGTCAAGTCCATCTATAAGCAACTATGAAGTGTGCACAGACAGTCATTTCTTTTAATTGAATGCTTTCAGAAAGACAGCATTCTGGCTGCAGGAGATTTTTGAGACAGCAGGTAAATAATCAAAAATCAACACAAATTAGATAAGTTAATTTCACATCTTGATTAGTCCAAATGCTTCAACATCTTTATCTAGACTCTTTCAATGAAAAACAACATACCTACTGTATATAAACTAACAAGGCTGAGTATTAAATGATGATATACTAGTATCCTAAATATTTTTCTCAAAATAAGCTGTGCATTACATCAAAATGTCGTTAAGAAAGAAAGAATGAGTGAGGGACTCATGAACAGGAACAGTGGGAGGAAATCACGTATGGTGCTCATGTCCCTAGACAATCCCTTTCATTTCCCAGAAGTGGTTCTGCCTTCACCTTTCAAACAGGCACTGTGTTTATCTATCAACAGTTTGTACGCTGTACCACACGTTCTCATTTGATACTCTGTCTTCATTGTCCTTTGTATTCTGCGTTGTCCTTGTTATGCTGCACAAATACTATCAAGACAAATTCTTAGTACACCTTAGTGTTCCTGGCCAATAAAGAAAATTCTGATTCTAAACACAGATGTACAGAAGCAGCTCTAAAATCAACAGATCTTTACTCAGTAATGCTCTTCTGAGGGAGACACAGGCTCCACCATGTATGAAGCTGCTGGTGAGTTGGGCAGAGTTGGACCGGGCGGGTGTTTGTCTTTTCGCTTGACCTTTTAGGGGTCAGAGTTCAGGGCCGGCCATTGCACAGTGCCCCAGGTGCAATTTTTCAGGTTAAGGGCCTTGATTTCTGGGCCCAGTGGGGTAGAATCCCTTCTGGTACTAATGACATTTGAACCATCAACCTTTCAGAGACCAGTGCAGATCCTTAGCCACAGAGCCACCACTCATCTCCCTTTTCCTTGGGGTAACGTGACCCGGGGTGACTGGAATAGCAAGATAACTAGAGCAAGGGTGGAGTGGATGTCACTTCTTGCTCCTCAAATACATTAGCTCTCTCTTGTTCATTGCAAAGGGTAGTCATGGATCATGCCTGTTATTATGCTGAATGTGTGTTAAGTGAGACAACAAAAGTTGGAGGAGCACAACTTCTACGTTTGTGTAGAAGAAACAAGGCAAGCAGATTTTAAAAAAAGATACATTATTTTCCTTCTTTGTCTTTCTGCCTGTGTGTATAAAGCTGAGACTGCCCAAGTTTAATTCACTGACTATATACATATGTAATTACACAAGGTTAGTGTGTATATTCACATCTATACACATTTTATTTTAAAATTAAATGGGATTTGTGCAGAGAATCTGAAATCCAAATTGTGTCAAGTACAAAGAACAAACTGAAAACTTCACTGATGCACTACAGTTTTGGTTATTTAAGTCAATATCTACAGTATGGAAAACTTAAATAACTGTCTGAAACAGCTAGCACTATGTTGAAGACAAAATGTACATCTTAAATTTTACAATCAAAGTTAACATGAAAAGTCTAACGCAAGTACAAAATATTATCCATTCTTCATGAGGCAAGCGAGACACCTTAACTCAAGGACAGCAAATGTCACATACCTCCATTTCAGCCTCTCGTTCTTCTTCAGACAAAGCAGCATTGCACGGTGCGACTGAAGTCCACTGGAGGCTGTCAGGATCTACGGTATTTACCCGGGGGTTAGCTTTTAGCCTCTCCATGTGTTTTTGGATCAGTTTCTCTCTTCTAACAATTACAAACCTAAAAATGAGTGTGAATAAAAGGTGCAATTTAGCAGGGTTTTGGTAAAAACCAAAAAGACCAAAGCAACCTTTACTGACCTTATCACTAAGGGTGTTTAATGATGCACTCTGGAAAAACTTTATAAAATAAAGATCTAGTTTCAATTCTTATGCACATAGGCACATCATCATTTTAACTAATTTTCTTTATCTGGTTTCTATACCTGAAATAAACTGAACTATTAAAGGTCTCTTTTTCACATCTTCATTCGACATGTATATAGAACTTGGAGCAGTTCATTTTATTTATTTATTTACATGGAAATACCACAGACTGGAGCAGTCTTATGAAGAATTCCTAACATTCCCAAGACTAAAATTAACATAACAAATCACTTGACTCAAATCTAAACTTGTAATTTTACAGTAAAACACACACCTGTCATAAATGTAGAAGAAAAAACAAAGCAAAAACAGAATAAATCCCACAAATCTTATTCAGGAGCCCCAGAAAGCATTTGTATTGTGGCTGCCTGCATGAATTGCACAAGAGTAACATTAATGACAATTAATGTGTTAGGTGGAAGAAGCAGCAAGCCTAAAGTTGGCTGTGACGATGTGGGTTCTGCTCCATGCTCCCATCGCTGTTCGGGAGCCCTTGAACCCAACATTGTCGGTAATGTCACCGATGAGCTAGTCAGTGGAGGCAATAACAATCGAGCAAGGGGATGGTAAAAAAGTGCAAAAGTGCTTTTATTAAAAGAAACAATCAAAACAAAACAGTGTTCCATGTAAAATGCAGTGCTTCGAATTCTTCATTAAATAAATAGCTCAATAAATAATTAATCTATTAAAAGAAAAACGTGGAGGTAAAAACACAAAACAATCCTTTTAAAACGAGGTTAAAACATTCTTACGGAAGCTTTTTTCTTTAAAAAACCAACAACAAGTTCAGTGCCTTCTTTTAACTGGTGACTCCCCTGCTTCTCCCTGTCCAGGATCCGCAACAGTGGAGCCACTCTACCTGCAGCTGACCTTCTCTCCACTAATGATCTGGTGGCGTCCCGATCCCTGGCTTCGATTCCGCTCCCTCCAGACCGAGACTTGGCTTCCCTGACAACCAGGACGCTCATGCCAGGGAGTTTACCGCCCAAGCCTCCCGACTCCCGCAGCCTTCTCGGCCTTACGCGGCCAGCCATCCTTCTTCCCGTCACTTCCGCTCTTTAAAACATGCTCAGCGGGAGCGACCACTAACTACAGCCCATGGGTGTTGGCCGAACACCCCGCTAGGGCTCACTGTCCAGCTGCCTGCGAGCCTAACTCTCGCTACCCACTCACTTGCTCGTTCTCCTGCACAGACTTGTTCAAACACTTCCCGCTTCCTGTAACCTCCGTCCTTTCTTTCTCTGATCTTTCTTTTTCTCCCGCTCTATCCGACTTGTGCTTCTTTTTATATAGCGAGGGGCCATAGCAGCTGCAGCACATTAGCCACGGGAACAATCACGGATGTGGGCATTCCCTTACCTGTGCACTCAGTGAGAAACGCCCACACCGCAGATCGCCCCGTGGCTTGCTATGGCCCAACGCCCCCTCGCTAAGCCGCCGTGAGAGCGGTGATTTATTTATTTAAATGGCCTTTGCTAAACGAGCTGTGGACCCACAACACCACATTGGCATGCAGAAATCAGGCCTTGTTCTTGTGCAAGGGTAATAGCCAGATTAAATAATCAAAAAACATTTACATACATATCTGTCCGACATCATACACGGCTAAAAATTATACATCCTTGGATTTCCAGGTATGAAAAAAAAAGCTGCGAGTCAGGAGTGAATCATTTTAATCTGACTGCTTCTATGATTTGTTGTGGACGATACATTTGTTTAAATAACTGCTAGCCAATTACAACCAATGGGAATAAGATTATTTCTTTTCAACCAAAATATATTGGTTTTTACTGACATTTTAAAAGAGCTTTTTGGTTGCTTTATTTTTATCCCAAAAGTTTCTAAACACTATATATGACAATAGAGACTACAATGGTGAAGAGATGAACCACCAGAAATACTTCTTGAAAGAATTTAGCCTGTGGAAATTAGGTAGGGAGGTATTTTCAAAGACAAAATGACATACTGAGTAATTATTTTTTTTAATATATTTAAACGTTTTACCTCTAAAAAACGAAAAATGCTGATGACGTCTTTTTAAGAACCACAACAGGTAGAAAAGGCAGGAAAAGACTATACATTGTACTTTTAAAACTTCTCTGAGTAACCACACTTTACTGACAGGCTGAAAAGCCGTCTACTGTCCTTTGCAATGTTGCAAAACTACGAAAACCAATTGTTTTTGTCCATAGATTACTTCTTTAGACAGCTTGCATTTAAAAGCGTCTCTGTATGTACAGTACAGGAAAAGAATTTGTCACCATATTACATATTTTTCATAGCGACTGGTAAACTGCAGTCTACTGGCTGCATACAGCCTATGGGCAACTCATAGAATATCCAACATGAGGCGATGATTTAACTTTAAGTATACGAATAGGAAACAGTTGTTAAGTATGCAATTTTTACCTACTTGCTTGTTTCTGTTCAGCATGTGTGTGTGTGATTTTATCAGAAATGGAAAAGCAAAATTTCAGGAGCGACTCAGAGACTGCACAAATCAGTATAAATTTGAAATGAGGACATTACAAGGTTTTCCATGTTGACCAAAATGCATTATTACTTATTTCAACCTACGTTCCTGATGAGATTGGAAGTAAAAAGCTTCTTCACCATGTCAGGAGAGGAAGATAGTTTTTGTTCCATAGATGAGCTGAACTCAATTATGGTACAGTGCTGGTAATTTATCTTTCTCTATATTTTTCAAGTTTTACAATAATCTGAGTCAGATGCAAGAGTCACAACCTGTTTAAGTCCCCAATTTTAAAGGAGAGTGTTCAAACAGGATGCAGACCTTGCCAAACATACAGCTCATATTGCTATACTTCATTCTGAATTTGAATTTCACATTCACGAAAGGTGCCACAAGACACATTTTGCAATTTGTTATCTTCCCTTTGCTATTAATATGGACAATGTTGCTGGAGTCTCACAGCTGGAATAAATAAAACTCCAGTTAGGAAACCAGGACAGAACTGAGGGTGTAGAGATGACTGAAGAATTAGGGTCAAGCAACCTATTATAATACAATACATTTCACTGTGTTTTGACAGCACGCAAATGCAAAGACTTCAGTAGGGCAATTTGTATGCAGATATCCAAGTCTAAAAGAGATAAACTGGGGGTAAGCGTTTAAGTGTAGAAACAGTCAAGGATCAGTGTAACAGATTTAAAAACGTTTTACATATACATTGTAATACAGGACAAATTCACCCCAAAATTTGCAAGAATAAAGAAGTTAAAGAAAACTCTGAAGCAAGTAAGATAAAGAAGCGGCAATGATAAAAACAGTTATATACGGCATGTGTAAGGAATACGAGGGCATGAGAACAATTGTTAAATAGATATTCAAGAAGCTAACTGGTAGCTAAAGACAAATATTGCAGAAAAGATGAAAAATTGTCTTTTAGTTATTTAGTACAAATGGAATAACTGAGGAGGAAAACATAATTATAAACATTAAGGGCAGATTAAAGTTTACAGAGAGTGGAATGTCATATGCTCAAAATCCAATTTATTTTTTTTTAAATCCTCAGATATGAAGAAGTTCATAATCTCCCAGCAAAAGAAAGGACTACTAAGGACAGTTATAGACTTGGAAATTGTACAGAGTAAAGTACTACTTATAATAAACAGAGTGAAATCTAACAAATCAATGACACTAAAAAAACATTTATCCTGAAGTGCAAAAGGTTAGTGAGTGCATGTGTATTGTAAACCCTAAAAATAAAGTCTAACGCAAGTACAAAATATTATCCGTTCTTCATGAGGCAAGTTCATCTTCCTGTCTTACAAAGACCTGAAGCATACAGCCAAGACCATGCAGATGGGGTCTCTTTGGGACAAGTCTCATGCTGTCCCTTAACTGGCTCAGATTTAAGCCCTAATTTAACCCCAAAGGACATCTGTGGAGAGACCTGAAGATGGCATTTTACAGATGCTTCCCATCCAATCTAACAGAGATTTGGAAGATCTGCCAGGAGGAAATGGGATAAACTACCTAAATCCAGATGTGCAAAGCTTGTAGAGACTTCCTAAGAAAATGCATAGCTGCAATTGCTGCCAAAGGGGATTCTAAGAAGTCCTGAATTAAGGGTCTGAATACTTCTGTGAATAAGGGATTTTAGCTTTTGATTTTTAATACATTTACAAAGCACTCTGAAAACATATTTCACTTTGTCATCATAGGTTATGGAGTGAAGACTAAGGGGCAAAATTGGCAAATTTATTCATTTCAATCTACAATTCAATAAAGTACAGTGATCCCTCGCTATATCGCGCTTCGACTTTAGCGGCTTCACTCTATCGCGGATTTTAAATGTAAGCATATCTAAATATATATCACAGATTTTTCGCTGGTTTGCGGATTTCTGCGGACAATGGGTCTTAATTTATGGTACATGCTTCCTCAGTTTGTTTGCCCAGTTGATTTCATACAAGGGACGCTATTGGCGGATGGCTTAGAAGCTACCCAATCAGTGCATGTATTACATATTAAATAAAACTCCTCAATGATATACGATATGCTTCCCGTGCAGTGCTTGATTGTTTGCTTTTCTCTCTCTCTCTGACATTCTCTGCGCCTGACGGAGGGGGTGTGAGCAGAGGGGCTGTTTGCCTAGAGGATACGGACACTCCTCTAAAAAATGCCGCTATATCACGGTGCTTCGGAATACTTAAAAGCTCAAAAGCACGTATTGATTTTTTGATTGTTTGCTTTTCTCTCGCTCTCTCTATCAGACATTCTCTGTGCCTGACACTCATTCTTTGAAGAGGAAGATATGTTTGCATTCTTTTAATTGTGAGAAAGAACTGTCATCTCTGTCTTGTCATGGAGCACAGTTTAAACTTTTGACTAAAGGGTGTTATTTCATGTCTACAGGGCTCTAATAATGTTAACAGTGTGGGAGAGTTTATAAGGGCTTAAATATATAAAAATAACTATAAAAACATATGGTTTCTACTTCACGGATTATCATCTACTGCGGGGGGTTCTGGAACGCAACCCCCGGGATTAGTGTATGTGTGTATTTTCCTCCTCTTCTTTTTTTCTGCTAGGGGAGTACAGCGGATCATCTTCATCATCATCTTCCTGTCCTCTGCATCTTGTTCTGTTACACCCATCTCCTGCATGTCCTCTCTCACCACATCCATAAACCTTCTCTTAGTGTTTCCTCTTCCCTGGCAGCTCTATCCTTTGCAACCTTCTCCCAATATACTCAGCATCTCTGCTTGCACATGTCCAAACCAAAAGATTTAACCACTTATAATCAGCCCAGACCAAGTGGAATTGACAACCTAACAGGTCCAATGATCTGTAATGTCTGTGCTGTAATAAATTTTGATGTCAATAAAGTTAAATCTAAAGTGTTATATCTCTCTATTATAATAAAAAACATCCTGCGACAAGACTTATCCTGGGACGAGATGTGACTTTTTCAAAGACGAGACTTTGTGCCAAGAAGTTTAACCACACCCGGGGCCAGAAATAAAAGATAGAGTGTAGATGACAAAGAACGATGTCGTAAAGAGGTTCAAAAACTTAGGCGTGATACACATGCAGAGCAGGTTAGAGATAATGAAAATACTAACATTCGAAAGTCTCAAAAAACTGATAGTAAAGATCACATTAGTGCTAACAAACGGAAATTACTCAGTGAAATAACTGAACAGCGAAAAGTGATCGAATATATGGACATGGGTGATATGACAGAAGTATGTAGATATTGTAAGGCTTAAGTTTAAGTCGGACACTTGTAGATTGTCTAATTTGTGTTGCCATCAGGGAAAAGTAGTGTTTCTTCCCAATGAAGAGGCGTATCTGTGAGAAATTAAAGATTTTTTTATTTGGTGAGTGAAATCCATAAACACCACATGCAAAATATCCGAATCTACAATAATCTGTTCGTGTTCGCATCATTCAATGCTCAAAATGTTGATTTACATGATTCAGGACCATATGCTACAAGAATCTGTGGTCCTGCAACAATTAAAGCTACAAGTTTAATTTCAAAGAAACCACAATTCAGTCAGGTTTATATTCATGATCATGGAGAAGCGATGCATCATAGAATCAACAGAGTTAAACAATTGGATGCATTAGAAATTCTACAGCCAATAATGGATACAAATCCATACGTCCAAAAGTATCGCACTCTATGCAAAATCTTAAAAACACAAAGAAGTTTTCTTGTATTTCTATATGAATCCGAAAGATCACTGTTGCATATATAATAAACCAACATATGACGAATTGTCGGTGATAGTAGTTTCGAAAGATGGAGATATCAAGGACAGTCTGAAACACCACAGTCAAGGTTATGATAAAAGTGATTTTGGCAGAAAAAAAAAAATAGTTGTCTATGAAAATCTTAATGAGAATGAAATACCACCCAATACTAGCTTCTTTTCAAATTTGTGCTAAATATATACCAAGAGTATAAAACTTAACTTTTTCTGAGATCAGGTCTAGACCCCAAACTGTGAGAACCATCTTTAAGCATTAGTTTCTCCTGGCAAAGTTTTAGCTTGACCTTTAACTTAGATTATGACATATTTCTATTGTGATGTCGCAGGTTTTTGGCATTATCTCGGATGGCACACTGTGATATAGCGGGTCCATGGCTCCGAAAGAATGGCCAGCTTTTAATAAATAATCTATATGGCCGTGTAAGTCCCTGTGGGTGCACTCGCGCAACCGCGGGGAGTTGATGGGGTAATTGGGCGAGACGCACCTGCTCGTGAAGGTGCGATCGTTCTCAATTGCTTCATCGGCTTCCTGCGGTGTGTGATTGAGACGCTGAGCCCACGGAGCCATAGAAGTACAGACCGGCACAGTAGATGGGGAGGAAAAAAAAAACAACAATGAGAGAAGAGGGCAGGAGGCCATAAAACCCAGTGTGGGAGTGAGTGAGTGAGTGAGTGAGCGAGCAAGAGTGCAGGCCCGATGGTGAGAAAAGGCAGACAGCTGGGAGGAGAGCCCTAGAAGAGTGTTTGGCCAACCATGAAGAACACCACTCTGGGAGGATGGATTGGGTCACTCCTGCTGAGTATATCAGAGGAGCAGGAGTGACCAAGATTATGGATGACTCTTGGCGTAAGGCAGCTGAATTCGAGGAGGCTTAGGAAGGAGAAGCCCAGCAGGAGCACCCTGGTTGTTGTGGACCCAAGTCTCAGTCTGGCGAGGGAGTCTGTACGTAGCCTGGGATGGAAGGCAACTTGACCCGTTGAAGGTCAGCTCTGTCTGCTGATAGGGTGATACCCCTGCCGCAAGGCCCGTATGGGATAAGCAAGTTACAAGGAAGGAGGCACCGGGTTTGCAAAAAGGGACAGTTTCCAGCCCATTGATTTTAACCTTGTTTTAAAAGGATTTGTTTATGGATTTTTTTTTTCACATGTTTATGGATTATTTATGGAACTTTGAGGACTGCACACACGCTTTTTTTTTGTTTGAATTAAAGCACTGTACGCTTTTACACCTTTCCTCATTTGTCCAACTCATCCCAGTCATTACTATTGATGGTGTCAGGTTCAAAGAGGCTCCCCAAACTGTAAGAGGGAGCATGGAGCCGGACCCGCACCGTCACACACACCCCCCTGTTCTTAATGCCAATTCTCATGCATGGGCATATGATATTGCAGACTTGTAAAAAACATCTGAAACTAGGAAGTACTAAAAAAAAACAAAAAAATATACAAGTTTACTTATTAGTTATAAAATAAAAAAGGGCATACAGGGCATACATATTTATACATACTGTATGAGTAAATAGCTTCTGGTGTGTGTGTGAGTGTGCATGTCTGCTCACCCTGCAGTGGGATGCAGGCCTGTCTAGGGATTGTTCCTGTCTTATGCGTAATGCTGGAGAGGATAGGCTCCAGCTTCGCTGCAACCCTGCTGCAGATAAGTGGGTTTAGAAAATGGATGGATACATAGATGGGTATAGCTCTTTCAGACTCTAAAGCGGTCTTTAAATTTAGATTAATACTTTATTATTATGTCACTTAAATTAGGGGTAATAAAAATACCATTAGGGTAAATATATTAATGAGATGGTAATACTGTATGGTGATGCTTAGTTACTCAAAATACTCAATATCTGAAGTAATATTCAAGTAAAGAATATATTAAAAAACATTAAATATGGTAGGTTATTTAACTGTACAGTTCTGATTGATCAGGGTTTTGAGGCATCTCTCTTAACACAAGTCACAATAACAAGGTTCTGCAATAATGACAAAAGACAAGTATTTCTGGCAGTTTTCACAGATTTAAATGACCTCAGTCAATATTTAATTTCAGACGTTAGTCATTTAGCTCATTTAGTTTTCCAGTCACTGTCTGGGATTGGTATCTTAATGACAGAACATCTTCCGGTTAGAGAGCACTAGTATAGCAAGTCATACATTTATTATAATCGACAACTTAAATTATGCACTTCACCAAAAAACAGGAGGTAAAATCTTAACTCTCTGGCTGTTACACTCACCTGCCATGCTGCCTGTCAATCATTCGAAGCTGCTGAAGTGTTGCAGCTATGTCGTGTGGACACATTCCAGTTGCTCTGCTAATACCCTTGATGCTCATATGTTTATCTCTGTGATAATACAGGTATTCTAATAGGACACTTTTCCAATATGCCAAATATGACAGGCGGCCAAGATCAGACAGTGGCTTTTCAGGAGACCCTGGCTGACCTTCACGTCGAGAAAGAAGATAACCTACAAAGACAAAAATTTGTAGCCATTAACTTATTTATACAAACAAGCAGAAGTGTGATTCTAACCCCAATAGAAAAAAAGTATGCTTTATGTTCAAAAAAACAGGATTTTATCTCAACCATAGTTGAGAAAATTGTGCGTTTAACTGTCAGAAATACAAATAACATAATTCTGCTAATAAGAGTCCAAACTTAAAAGTAATAGGTTTTGGTGTGAGATAAATAGTACAGTGGGTACAGAAAGTATTCAGACCCCCTTCAATTTTTCACTCTTTGTTATATTGCAGCCATTTGCTAAAGTCATTTAAATACATTTTTTCCTCATTAATGTACACACAGCACCCCATATTGACAGACAGAAAAAAAAGAATTCTTGAAATTGTTGCAGATTTATTAAAAAAGAAAAACTGAAATATCACATGGTCCTAAGTATTCAGACCCTCTTCTCAGTATTTAGTAGAAGCACCCTTTTGAGCTAATACAGCCATGAGTCTTCTTGGGAAAGATGCAACAAGTTTTTTACACCTGGATTTGGGGATCCTCTGCCATTCCTCCTTGCAGATCCTCTCCAGGTCTGTCAGGTTGGATGGTAAACGTCGGTGGACAGCCATTTTTAGGTATCTCCAGAGGTGCTCAATTGGGTTTTAAGTCAGGGCTCTGGCTGGGCCATTCAAGAACAGTCACAGAGTTGTTGTGAAGCCACTCCTTCGTTATTTTAGCTGTGTGCTTAGGGTCATTGTCTTGTTGGAAGGTAAACCTTCGGCCCAGTCTGAGGTCCTTAGCACTCAGGAGAATGTTTTTGTCCAGGATATCCCTGTACTTGGCCGCATTAATCTTTCCCTTGATTGCAACCAGTCGTGCTGTCCCTGCAGCTGAAAAACACCCCCACAGCATGATGCTGCCACTGCCATGCTTCACTGTGGGGACTGTATTGGACAAGTGATGAGCAGTACTTGGTTGTCTCCACACATACCGCTTAGAATTAAGGCCAAAAAGTTCTATCTTGGTCTCATCAGACCAGAGAATCTTATTTCTCACCATCTCAGAGTCCTTCAGGTGTCTTTTAGCAAACTCCATGCGGGCTGTCATGTGTCTTGCCTCTCCTCAGTGTGTGGAGACAACCAGGCACTGCTCATCACTTGTCCAATACAGTCCCCACAGTGAAGCATGGCGGTGGCAAATTGAGCATCTCTGGAGAGACCTAAAAATATCTGTCCACCCACGTTTACCATCCAACCTGACAAAACTGGAGAGGATCTGCAAGGAGGAATGGCAGAGGATCCCAAATCCAGGTGTGAAAAACTTGTTGCATCTTTCCCAAGACGACACATGGCTGTATTAGCTCAAAGGGGTGCTTCTACTAAATACTGAGCAGAGGGTCTGAATACTTAGGACTATGTGATATTTCAGTTTTTCTTTTTTAATAAATCTGCAACAATTTCAAGAATTCTTTTTTTTGTCTGTCAATATGGGGTGCTGTGTGTACATTAATGAGGAAAAAAAAAGTATTTAAATGACTTTAGCAAATGGCTGCAATATAACAAAGAGTGAAAACTTGAAGGGGGTCTGAATACTTTCCGTACCCACTGTACCCATAACAGAGGTAGTAAGTATTAATATACAAACCATGGTTTCTTCTAGAAAACCATTCATAGCACACACCACTATGAGGCATTTAATAAAATAATTACTATCACCAATCCATTTAATAAACTGACTTTGTCTATTAGAGAGCAGCAGCAGCATTGGGGACAGGACAGGAAGTAATCAGGAAGGAAGGAAACGCATCATAAGGGTCACTCCAGTATACCACATCAATTTAAAATCAACAAATTAACTAAAACGTCTTTGTCAAGCAGGTGGAAACCAAAAGTATCCAAAAAAGAACATAATACCAAAAGTGCAAATCCAGGAGAAACAGTCACAAAGAGCCTATGACCAGGCAATTAAAATGCTACTGCACTAATTACTCTGTCATCAGTTTCCCCTCGTAAAATAACATTACAGGACAAATTAAACATTCAGTCAATACAGTTTATAAAAGAGGAAGAGGTAAAAGGCCAAATTATGCAATACTGATTAAATAAATAATTGCTACTTAAAGGAAAAGACTAAAAAAGCAAATAAGTAACCTTTTCTAATCAGCTTGGATGTTTACATTCAAAAATTGTTCCAGACGAAGAAAGTTGAATGAGAACTCAATGAAAGTTGCTTATTAAGATATTGAGGATTTTGGCAGTTTAAACAGGGTAAGCAGGACAGATGAACATTCAGAGCTTTGTATACAAACAGTCTATAAGATGGGATATACGTGAAAGAGTAGATAAAAACACACAACTAGTAGAGCTGTCACATAGCCTAAAACCAGGATTTGAATATATATTATTTCTAACCAAATATATATATATATTGTTTAAACATGCTTGAATATAGGTTAAAAAGTCTCCAACTCTAAAGCTTATTGACAACACAGTCACACACAGGCTAGCTACTCCAGCTGAGCGACATGCTATATTTCCTCATGGTAATATATAGAGTAGCCACATTTGAAAACAGAAAAGGCAGATTATTTTTTTTATTTTTTTTTTTTAAATCGCTGAAAATAATTCCTTCCTCTTCACTGATGACAACATTAACAATAAAACATTAACAAAATAAAAAAAGATAAACTGATCCTATACTGTTTTGAGTAGTCACACTCTAATATAAATTAAAATCTCTGTAGTACTAGGGTGTTGTACCATGTTAGCCATTATGGATGTAGTGGGAAGTAAAGCAAAATGACTCCTTTTATTGGCTAAGTAGAAAGATTACAATACGCAAACATTTCAAGGAAACTCGGGCCCCTTCTTCCGACAAGTCGTAGCTACAATTAAAATCTCTGAAATTCTAATACAAAGTGACAGAATTTTAATCCTAAAACTTGCCTCTATGAAAATACAGAAAACTAGCTGTGCTACCCATCTAAGATAGGTTGAAATCCAAGTAATCAACATCATCCTCATATTTTAATGTGGTTTATCCACTTCCCGGAAACCGTCATTAGCATTATAGTGTTCCAAGCAGGTGAAAGAAAGTCACTACCATGCCGCTGTTGTCAACCTATTATGGAGCACAGAGTAGGCCAGTAAAAGTAATTTTCTTTTATTCAGACCCTTATTTGGTATTTTAATAACATTTTAGAATTCCATTTTAACTTTTTTTTTTTTTTTTAACCCTACCAACCAGATGGACACACAAAAACACAACCAGACACTTGTTCTTTAATTAAGGTGGATAAGCAGATTTCTGTCAGTGTGGCAGTTACTCTCTGTTAGATTTACACAGCATTGGCATTTGCAGTGCACCATCTATTGCAATGCATTTTGTAATGCATGTACACTGTAGTAATAAAAAGTACTGGGCTTTTCATTTCAACAGATGGTGCATCACAATTATTAGCGCTGCTTTTACGAATTCCATACCAAATGGGATATAACAGAGACAAAGCAACTGGATAGATAAAGAATCACCTGTCCTTTTATTAAGGTGGATTAGTAAAATCATGATATACTATATAATCTTTTCTCTATAGATTAAGCATGAACAACTTATTTTCTAGACATGGTTTAATACTGCTCAAATGAAATGTAAACAGTTGGTATGCCGTATTTACATTAAACAAATTGAACCGCACTTTCATTGTGCAAAAACAATTTAGCTCACTTAGGACTCAAGAAAAATAAATTGCATCCAGTGACCAATTAATTGAGGTTGTTTCCATTACTTAGAATTTAAAAAAAAATTCTCACAGATTTAAGAAATTACAACATTAAAAACAACTATGCAATGTCACTACCAGAAATTAATTCCATATAAGCATATAGAAATTGGACAGTAATAGTTTAACTTTTTTTTCCCTTCACTTGAACAATTCTTTATCTTAATGCTCATAACTCAAAGGGTTTAATAGTCACAATAATAGAATAGAATAAGTGTAATTGCCAAAAAAAACCCCACACAGTATGGTAGCATAAAATAAATCTTAATATAGCAATGTATATTTAAAAGCCCTCAGTGTAATTTTTCTTTTCTGTGATGCATATTTAAGTACAGTGGTGCTTGAAAGTTTGTGAACCCTTTAGAATTTTATATATTTCTGCATAAATATGACCTAAATCATCATCAGATTTTCACTCAAGTCCTAAAAGTAGATAAAGAGAAATCAGATAAATGAGACAAAATATTATACTTGGTCATTTATTTATTAAGGAAAATGATTGAATATTACATATTTGTGAGTGGCAAAGTATGTGAACCTTTGCTTTCAGTATCTGGTGTGACCCCCCTTTGCAGCAATAACTGCAACTAAACGTTTCTGGTAACTTTTGATCATTCCTGCACACCGGCTTGGAGGAATTTTACCCCATTCCTCCGTACAGAACAGCTTCAACTCTGGGATGTTGGTGGGTTTCCTCACATTAACTGCGTGCTTCAGGTCCTTCCACAACATTTCAACATTTTTTGGATTAAGGTCAGGACTTTGACTTGGCCATTCCAAAACATTAACTTTATTCTTCTTTAACCATTCTTTGGTAGAACAACTTGTGTGCTTAGGGTTGCTGTCTTGCTGCATGACCCACCTTCTCTTGAGATTCAGTTCATGGACAGATGTCCTGACATTTTCCTTTAGAATTCTCTGATATAATTCAGAATTCATTGTTCCATCAATGAAGGCAAGCCATCCTGGCCCAGATGCAGCAAAACAGGCCCAAACCATGATACTACCACCACCATGTTTCACAGATGGGATAAGGTTCTTATGCTGGACTGCAGTGTTTTCCTTTCTCCAAACATAACGCTTTTCATTTAAACCAAAAAGATACTATTTTGGTCTCATCCATACACAAAACATTCTTCCAAAAGCCTTCTGGTTTGGCCATATGATCTTTAGCAAACTGCAGACGAGCAGCAATGTTTTTTTTGGAGAGCAGTGGCTTTCTCCTTTCAACCCTGCCATGCACACCATTGTTGTTCAGGGTTCTCCCGATGGTGGACTCATGAACATGAACATTAGCCAATGTGAGAGAGGCCTTCAGTTGCTTAGAAGTTACCCTGGGGTCCTTTGTGACCTCGCTGACTATTACATGCCTTGTTCTTGGAGTGATCTTTGTTGGTCGACCACTCCTGAGGAGGGTAACAATGGTCTTGAATTTCCTCCATTTATACACAATCTGACTGTGGATTGGTGGAGTCCAAACTCTTTAGAGATGGTTTTGTAACCTTTTCCAGCCTGATGAGCAACAACAACTCTTTTTCTGAGGTCCTCAGAAATCTCTTTTGTTTGTGCCATGATACACTTCCACAAACATGTGTTGTGAAGAGCAGACTTTGATAGATCCCTGTTCTTTAAATAACACAGGGTGCCCACTCACACCTGATTGTCATCCCATTGATTGAAAACACCAGACTCGAATTTCACCTTCAAACTAACTGCTAATCCTAGAGGTTCACATATTTTTGCCACTCACAAATATGTAGAAAAATAAATAGAAGTTACTGGTTTTACAACATCTTATTTAAGAGCAATGCAAATGTCAAAACTAGGACAACTAAAACAGTTATCCACTATCATGAAAAAATGTTAATACAGTAATAAGTTAGTACATTATCCTCTTTAATAAAACCCCTGTGTGTGTCTTTTGGTGAAGTACGCATGTGCGAGGCTCGGTGCGACACGCACGACCGGCATCGTGGACGCACACACACTGGAAGCTGAGCACACAGTGAATGGCATAGCCACGGCCACGCATGATAAGCAAATAAAGGACAGCATTGCTGGGGAGAGTGCCGATTGGGTAGTCGCACATAAAATCCATTGCTGGGGAGACGTCACACATACTGCCCGTAGTAGGATAGTGAGACACAGTGCTAGCAGATGTTGAGCAAACAAGATCAGGCACTAACATTTTATTGTTTGATTTATATTTTGTGACGTGAACGGTTTGTAAACATTAATGAAATAAGGGAAAGATGCTATTAGCTGGCTAAATTAATGTCTAAGAAAACTCTGCACACATATTTGGTATGGCCCCACCAGGCTTTTTATGCCAAAAATGTCACCAACTTTATCCAAGAGTGTAATGCATTTATTTTCTTGAATTTATCTTCAGCCATGGCTAGAAGGGTTTTTGTGTATTCTTTTAAATTATTGAATGGAAAGCAGAAAGGGTTACAGCAGACTACTCCCCTCAGCTTGTCAGAGAATCTTTGTGCCTAGTTACACTGGATCTGAATCCAGATGCATTTGTAATTTTGAAAGTTTATTTTCACATTGCAAATTTTTAAACCAAGATCGTCTCATTAACATACACAGAACCTTCATCTACTGTACATAAGTGACACAACCTACTGGTGATTGCTGGGACTGGCTAAGCTAGGGGCTAAACAATTGTGAATTCGATGTCTTGAGTTATTTGAGAAAATTTTTGCCCTATCAGGCTAATTTTGCTTACTTTATTTCTCATTTGTAACCTCAAGGGAGACTGAATAACAACTGAAAACAAACAGAAAAATATAAAATAATCAACAGCAAGCTGTAGGTCACTCCACAGTTGCTCAGTATCCCCTCTACCGATTATAAAGCAAACATTTAACAACTTATTACAACATACCAGATACAAATAAAACAAAAAGGTCTTGGGATAACTTGGAAGACTGTGTTTGTAACTCATCGTAGCTTATCTGAAAGCAAACAAAACTACACAAAAATCATCAGTAAATAGTAAATACTAACCAACTAAAAAATTGGCCACTTCCAACCTTTGCAATTATTTACTACATGGAATGCAGCACATATGTGTTTAAGTTATTATTTAAAGTTCCATCATCTATAAATAAAATCACATTTTAATAAATATTAATGCTTCATGTTAAACAGTGAAAATGTACTGACCACCTACATGTTTTCAGATGCACATTCAGTTTAGTCTCTTAATAATTTAATGAACTGATAAACTTCATTTTAACAAAGGAATGCACAGCAGCATATTAGGCCTTCTTCAAAACAGCATACAGCATCTGTGTGTATTATCTGTGTAAAGCAATTCACAGACATCAGTATTTGGATTTGTACATCTGCGAGACTTTTTGAGTTGTTTGATTTCAGATACTATCAGTGTTTTAAAAAAAAAAAAAAATTTTTATCACGTAACAAATGGAATTACACATGAGCTAGGTTGGGTTGCAGTAGCTCCAAAATTAATCAAAATGTGAATAAACATTTGTTCTTTGTTTTTCAAAGAAATATTCTTGCCACTAGGCTTGCCAATCGAGTCCCCTTTAACCCCTGTATGTTTATCTCTGCAGTACCTCTCCCATCACTAGCCACATGCACGTCTACCATGGGTTAATGTGTCGCCAGTGAACGGCTGCTCGTGATGGAGTGCGACTGTGGAAAATACAGGTGGGTCAGAACAGAAAGTGCAAGAAGCTGAAGGCAATTTACTGTGGGATAATAATGAAAATTCTTCATAAATTTACAGCGATTCCATAATACACTGTAGTTGCAATGCTAGGAGAACATACAGAGGCAATGACTTTGCTCAACCAGTAAATTATGATGCCTCTTTACAAAGTGTATGGTGTAACAAGAGTGCTGCAAAACTTTCAAAGTTGCCATCCCCCAGACCTTCAAAGGTCAAGACAGATTTATCAGATACAGACTGTTCCCTGCAGAATGCCCAAGGTGCACATGTGATCTAGTGCCAGTTGAAGTTGAGATGTGCTGGTCAACAAATCCCGAAGGAAAAACAGGGTCTACATTCTGATAACACCGATTTACCTGTCACGTCACGAAGGAAACATCCTTTTTGAAAATAAAACAGATCTTTGACACACCTGTAAAGAGATTCACTGGGTCTGCATACATGAGCAGAATGTTGTTCACTCATCACGTGTGGTTTACAGTCATTTCCAAAGAATCCCCAGTTGATTTATTCATTGAAACCGGCAAGTCTATAAAACGTGCGACATGCCAAGGTTCAGAAAATTTGCTACAACTCTTAATCTCAAACATAGCATCCATATACTGCTTGAGTAAATGCTATGGTGGGCATGCAGAAAAGGTAATTGTGTAATGGAGAAAGAAGCCTCCCCATCCTTGATATTTATTCAGCATTAGGCTACTTTAGCCATTTGTAGTTTGCCTTATGCTAGTTAAATTTGTATTGATAATTTACATGCAAAAGTACAGTTTATTCTGCACAACTAATCAAAAGATATAGGCATCTTATGAAAAAATCTTCTATATCAGTTACAGTAAATGCTATAAGTAGTACATTTTGACAGATCCGGTTAAGATAAGAATACAAAATAAAAGCACAAAACTTGAAAATTTAAATCAATTTATAATGTCCTTAAATTAAGTCAATTTTCAGGGGAAGTTTTTACTTTATGTATCAGATTAGCCATTAAAAGAAAAAAAATCTCTGCTTGAGCTCGCAAACAGAGGTCTGAAAAAGACAGCACATTGCAAGTTTGCACTAGCTTGTCATGCCAACATGACTGTAAATTCTGCCAGCATAAACATTAATCATTCTAGGAGGCAATTATTTTACTATTAAGGACTATGTCATAATGAGATGGCTGTATGTTTATGCATGTATGTACACACATATACATATACTCACACAGTGATTCAATTAATGGATACTGGCAGTTAAACAAAACAAAAGTAAATATAAATAGGTTTTAATCTTTTTTTTAATCATTGCAATAGGGCTTTACTGCAGTTTAAAAATATACATTTACTATATTTATACAGGTTTTCTTTGTTTGTTTTTCCAGTGTACCAGGAAAATATTTCTAATTTTTGAGGTATAATTAAAAACATAAATCATTTGAATTATGCAGTACTTGTGTCTTACCAAAAAATACTGTATGATGCACACACAATCACATTACAAAAAAAGCCACAAATTTATCAAATGTTCATAAGAGGTTTGTCAAGAAGATACGAGGCTAACATGCTTTACAAGTTTACAAGTAAAATAGACAAACTTTGCTTTTAACCTAACAAGCCTATTATTTACTAAGCAGTAACCTGAAATTCTTCTCTCTTTTCAAACTCAAACAAACAGTGTTTGTTTAAATGCAAAAGACAAAATAAAAAGGACTGGATTATTTAAAACCAATTTCTTGCTGTATAACTAATTACACAGGACAAGTTCCTCCAGTCACTTTTTCTCAGTCTTTTTACTCTGCTGTTGCTTAAAGTATAGGCTAATATTCAAATCTCATCTCTCTCTAGTAAAATCTGCCCTCCTGCTTTCAGTTTACAGGAACTTGGCAGCAAAGAAAAAGTAAGTGTGGTAGCTCAGCTATTGTAATACAAAAATGAATTACAAGTTACTGTAAAGCTTAGAAAAGCAAAAGCTGGAAAAAAAAGATTGTTGCAATTATCCACTTTACATTTCATCGATCCGAGTATTCTGTAGTGAAAAAAAAATAAATCAGTCAATTGATTGGAGCATCACTAGCAATTTCACAATAAATTACCACAAGGAAAAAAAAAAAAAAAAGACATCAGAATGAGGCATATTTATTTCAGCAATCAAACAGCATTAAGTCTAGGTCAAATGGTTTCATCCTGTTGTTGAAGCCTCAAGAAACACCTCCAAAATAACACACACTGCTGCAGAGAAATAAGAGGCTACCCCATGAACTGTATATTCCTCTTTAAGAACCTGTACACTTAACAAAGCAACACTCACACTCCGAACCAGTAATGGATTATTTACAAATGAGTCAGCACTATGCATCTCTAAAATGAACATCAAGAGCCCGCATGCGTCTGAAGAGGCTTTTTTTTTAAATGACCTAAAAACAAATACAGGTAGATGTTATTCATTTCCTTCAGTGTAATCTAATGATGTGACCAGAAGCACCTCATTGTTAAAATTATTCTTATAAAAGTTGTTTTCTATTGCATACATCTCTGTACTCTGTACACAATGATGATCCCAAACATACAGAATCAAGATTCGAAATTTATTCAAAACATTCCCATGGACTTCAATCCTTGTATCAGATACTCTAATAGTACTGCCACCCTGTTAACTGTTCTTGCCTAACTGAAAGAACTCCAACAACCACATCCAAAAAGAGATCAGTGCAGTTGTTTTATATGGAAGCAGTGTTAATGTGGGTGAAATAAATATCTGTGCTTCTAATCTTCTAGTACTGCTTTTTAAAATATTGTCGGAAATATCTTAAAACTATGTACTGTATATACTCGTGTTTAAATTTTCCCACAGATAAGTCAGGGCTTGAATTTACTGTATAACTTCCAGTATTTTATAACATCTGTAGTATAAGTTGAATGCGGAAAACTTGCGCTATCGGTCCAAGATATTATGATATGCGAACGCCCACCTGAGAGAGTAACCACGGAGTCCTTGTAATCGTGCCTGTGTGACCACACGGTAATACCCAAACTATTCCAAAGTAACTTTTGCACTGTTTAGTGTTTTTTGTATTTCACACCTTCATATACTTTTATCGTAAGTGCATCTCTTATCTACGATGGAGCATTCCATCAGAAGAAAATATGAAGCTGGTTTTAAATTAAATGTTGTTAAAGTAGTGAAAGAAATTGGTAACTGCGCTGCTGCAACAAAATTCAATGTGTCTAAGAAACTGGTGCGAGATTGGAGAAGGCAAGAAGATGAAAAGAAAAAAAAATAAAAATCTAAGTGTGGTATTTTTGAATGGCTGTACAAGTCAGGGTCTGATTTTATGATCGATTTTTCGGGTTTCAAGACCCGACTTATACGCGAGTACATATGGTATTTAAAAGCTCCAATGCCAGAATTTATTCCAGGACATTCCAGTTACCCAACTTAAGTAAAATTATTAACGCAACATTTGCATTGCATACTCCAGGTCAGGCACAATCTCCCTGCTATCTTTTCCTGGATATGGATATTAGAAAAGAAAAAAAAGAAATGGCTGAAAAGAGTCCTACTAAAAGGGATACGCAGAGTGATCTCTGCCAGTGTACTCCATACATCCTTTATGGAGGTGCTAGAATATTTAAAGAAATGCACTAACAGCTGATGACATATTAGAATCACATACATAAATAAACGCCACCAATATCAACAACATATTTTACGTTCCACTATAAGATGGCAACATTTTTATTTGGGCTTTCAACCTCTAAAAGTACTTATCAATCTAGCTGTAATAACTATCAAAAGAGCTCCATGTGTGTATGAGCTTGGAGTCAAAATAAAGGATGTAAAAAATAACAAAAATAAAATCTAGACATGCAACACTGTAAATCTGTTAAAAACCACACAGATCATAAGCATAAACCCCAAAAGTGAGGTATTTTACTAAAAAGCATTATGCTTATGGGGTATTTTTTAGAGTTTACAACAGAGACTGAACAGAACAAGGCACTTACTAAAATCGATGAGAAACCTTCCAAATCCTTGCCTTTGGTACTGAGGCATAATCATTATGCAGGAGACATTGTACTTCTGCTGGCAAAGCTTTTCCTGAGGGAAGGAGAAAGAAACCAGGTATGTCAAAGTACTGCTGAGACTGACAATATGTAACACCTGACTCTGCCCTTCAATTACAAACGGGGGCGCTGGGTGAATTGAAAATACTACTACAGGAAAGATCTACACCACATATTTGTGATTATATAGTTTCCCCATGTGTTATATAAAAACAATCATCTCTACAGGCAGATGTAATGGTTTTCTTTTAAATACTCACCTAAAGTGCAAGTAATCAGTTCCAGAAAACAGTTAAGTCTAATCACATTAAAAAGTGAAAAGAAATGAAGAGCAAACCACTGACAAAGATGTGTGATCCTTTTGTATCTCTAAATAAGACAGCAGAAAAGCAAAACTTTCCTTCCATAAAAGCTCCAAGACAAAATACTGCAGAGCAGAACCACATTTGCATCATAAGGAAGATTAACTGCCGTTAAGGAATGTGCATAAATGCCATCTGATTTACTTGAGCATTCTGAAGATTTCTTGTTATGTCTGTTTCAATTAATGCCATTTTCATATTAAAACCTTTGGAATTTAAATCGAATTCAACATTCAGTAAATAGCACAGCAACTGTTGATGCAGCCCAATTCAAAAGCACCCCTCCAGTCTTAGTGACTCTTAGGTGATGCTAGAGGAAAGGTTGATGTTAATATACTGTAGTCAAGTCTACAAAACAGACAGTATTTACTAAGAATTGAATTCACTGAAACCCTATGGCAACTTTATTTTAGACTATTTTAGCTTTGCTGATAAGTATTTTGCAGTATAAACTGCAAAATCATAAACAAATAAATGAAACAGATCTGCATTCACCATAAAACTCACCACTACTCTGATAAGAAGAGTCTGTGCACCTTTTAGAATTACCTGTATTGCTGCCTTAAATTGACCTAAAATGTGATCCATTCTTCATTTAAGACCTACAGATAAAGAGAATCTGATTAAATCAATAACAATAATATTGCAGTTTTTCATGCTATATTGAACACACTGATCAAGCCCTGCGTGTCTTTGATAAAAGCATGTGAACCTTTGGTTTTTGCTACTAGTGGCACCTTCAACAATAGCTAAACCTTTCTTTAAATCACTGATCAATTCTACACATGCACTTGGTGGTGTTTTACTACTTCTTTCTTACAGAAATTGACTTAACTCATTGATATTTAACGATGCCTTACATTTTAGGTTAAGCCAATTTCAACTTGGTTAAGTTTAAGACAGTGAGGAGGTCAGTCTAAAGCACGCCATTTCTTCTTTGTCCACTGAATTGTTGACCTATTTCCCTTACTGAAGGCACGACCTCCGAGTTCTAAAGCACTACATCATTACACTTTCATCTTTACGCTTCAAGTGCATTACTTGTATTGTTGGGTTTCTTTTTGGTATAATAAAATGCCTCACTTCATCGCAGAAGGAACTTTTCCATCCATTATTCTTCGGGAGGATCCAAGTAATCTCCAGCAAAAAAAAAAAAATAAAATAAAATAAATTTTGGATGGCCTGCCTGAACAGTACATAAAAAATGCTTCCTGTATGCTAGTGCGTGAGAGACCTACATCTTCTAGTTTTAACTCTGCATTTATCCGATTTCCTGGTTTATGACTTACTCAACGATTGTACAGTATCTGACTGTAGATTGATGAAGGTCAGTATCATAAAACTAAAAAGGTTTGGAAAACCACTTCAAACAAACAAGCATAACTGGTTTTCTTAAAGCTAAATCATCTACAGCACACTAACAACGAAGGAAAATACTGTATATTTTCAATATATAAAAGGGCCCTCACATTCACACTTAAATGTGACTTAAGTGTCTGGCTGTTTCCAAGGTTCACATGCTATTCTCAATGACAACACTAAATATTAGGTCATTGTATCCAATTAATACATGAAAAAGACAGTTTTGCCTGTTATTAAACCAGATTATGAACCCATTATCAAAACTTAAATGAAGAGCATTTCATATTTTAGGCCACATTAATTAGTGTCCTAATTAATAAGGCAGCAGTAAGAATTGTTAGATCTCAGCAAATCGGCTTATAAGAGTGGTTGATATTTTGACAATTAGGAGACAAAGCATGTGGGCCTTATGCATACTCAGACAACCTTTGCTCGCACTTGATGGTACCTTTTGAAGTGAGAAAAGTTTTGGTTGTCATCTCATTTTCAGTGAAGACCTTAATGGATGAAGTTTATTTAAGCAAGTACTTTCAAGATCCATTTTAACAATTTACGTTCTCTCTCGTATTAGTGGAAATTGCTGTGTAGCACTCCCGACCAATTTACTAACAATGGAAAAAGTACAGAAAGCTGATACATGCCCATAGATAAGTCTCAGAAAACATCGCCAGCTCTCCCTTTTAAACAGATTGGCATTAACAATTACATAAGTTTAAAATGCAGTAAAACAAAACAATGTCACAAATTCAACAACAAATCAGTAATTAGTATGTGTAAATAATACTCTAAAACAGCATAAAAATCCAAACACACGGAAAGTGAGGCTCTTACCCAATTATTATTTTGAAAGACTTGATATGCCAGAGCTGAATACAGAAGCTAGATAGCCATCCAAGAGTTTCAAGATACTGTAACATTATTACACAAAGGGGAAGCTGCAAGTCTAGTCTGAGCTGAAATGTACTATATAAAAAAAAAAAAAATACTACAACAAGTTCCATATGCCAGCTACTTTATGTCTCGAGGAGGTAAAGAAGGCTTTTCCAAAAATAAATTAAAAATTAACTGAAATTGGTCCGTAATATGCACATTCAGTCCTTAAAGATGATAAGGGCAAAGGAAAAAAATCTTTAATCTACAATTTTGCAGATCAAACAGAATTTCTGAAGGTAGACAAATACCCTAAAAACTGCAACGAATGTTACTATGTTAATCAGCAGCCATTCACCTTCCTGTGGAACTGTCAACTGTTAGAACCAAACGGGTTGGGGTTTGTTCATCTATTTACTTTACTAGGTAAATGTTGGTTTGAGCCAACCATATGTAAATTAATTAAACTATTACACTCTAGTATCAATAAAAATGAACTGCTTTGCTTTAGAGTAAACCAGACAGGGGTGCCCTCTGTCACCAGTGTTATCACCATGGCTATTAAACTTCTTGAAATCAATATTCATAAACCAACAGATATTCAGGGGACCATAGGTGATGAACATAATTTAAAGGACCAAGCCATCGGCAGAGAGACTGACTCATGTTCATGCAGATGCTGCAGTAAATTTAGACTATTTGTTAACAAAAGCATTAGGTATACTGGAGGAGCAGCCGATCGGAAAGAGAATTATTGGTATACAGCATCAAGCACACGCTACCACAGCCATGCTTCCTATTTGAACTGCTTCTCATATGGCAAATGCTTCAAACGTTTCCTGTATGGACCTCGTGGTTCAGAAAGAGTTTCATCCCAAGAGCTCTAAACGCAATCAGTCCATTAACTGCTCCTTGTAGAACTGTTAGTACTTATTAGTACAGTTACCTCACTGTAAACTTGCACTACAGTTATAATATTGCACAACCTGAGCTACTTTATAAAGCGCGTATTTACATATGATGATATCATTTTTAGGATGAAATGCAGCAAGTCCTTCGACTTTTTTTCAGGGGTGTCATGGATACAACATCATCCCTCTACTCAGAAAGATGAAATTAACCAGAACAAGAACAGCAATTTATTCTACTCCTTCTTGAGTGCTTGGGAAATGTCCCTGCCATGCATCAGACAATACAAAGATTGTTTATGTGATAGTCATAAATAGTGGATGAAACGGACAACTAAATCGGATACAGACAATAATATACTGTAACAGAAATCTTGTGAAAAATCAGGGACCCTTTAAAATTTGCGGAAAAACAACAATTTTAAGGTGTTCAAAATTTTTTGCAATGCTTCACAAGGAAAATATTATATCATATTTAGAGTAGTATTAATATTAGTACTATGTGCAATTCCACTCAAGGAACAAAAAGGACATAAATGTCTTAGAGGCTGTGAAGAGAAGTGCAATCCTGGATCAAAAGGGGATATTATCTACCAATAGTTTCTGCTAATAGTTCTCACGCGGTTCCAATCTTGGGGCACACATTGGCTTTGCAATGAAGTGTTAGTCTTGAACCGGCTTCATTATTGAAGTTCGAGCTCTGGAAGCAGCTGGAACATCTTTTGTTTCCCCACGTATCATTTATGAAGAAGAAAGAAATGTCTTGTAAATAGTAGTTATTTCACAAGGTCTCATATTTCCTGACTTGGGATGGGGGATAAGATGTTCCTTTAAGGCTCATTTTGACTGGTACCTGTGGCACATGGCTAATTATTCATGCATAATTAATCATGTGGCACTGGGCAGTGAGCACATAGGGATCAGTGTTATGAGGACCTTTACTGGATATATATAATACTGCAAGTTATTTACTTATTTAAATAAATGCATGTAAGGTGCAAATCCAGCTGGAGTACAGATCTGGTCATAACATCACTTATGCAGAAATCAGATAGGGCAGTGATCTTACAGCATGTGTGACAGAAAGTTCTAAACATGGCTACTACAGCTGTGTCATGTCACACTGGCTTCACAAACCATAATGAGGCACTGGCGGGGAAAAAAAATGTTCTATGTAAGCCACAATGCGCATTTTCATGAAAATATTTGGCGAAGAATATTGCTGCAAAAACCCCTACACTACTCAGGAGGTATAAAGAATACATATATACACAAGATGTGTACGTTTAGAAAGTACATGAACATTTACATGTATACATCAACACATACAAATATATATACATACACACACGTACGAAAAACGATGCTTACCTTGGAAAAGTATCCAACCAAATGGCAACCTTTTTCATCATTTTTAGTAAGAACATAAAACAGAAAAGGTTCAACATCATAGTACAGAGTCTTGTGATCAAGAAAAAGCTTTGCCAACAAGCAAAGATTTTGGCAAAATATTTTGCTTACATTTCCATCAACCTACAGGGAGAGTATAAATATTAGATTAAAAAAAAGAAAAATCTTCAAAAATAAAGAAAGAAAAATTACAATTTTGAATTAGTCTTTTAAAAGGCAAAATATAAATTGAAATATTAAAAATTCCTTCTGAGCAACAGTCACTTGTTGGTTACAATTTCAGAAATTCTCAAAATCCTCTTGCTGAAAAGTTAACTTTCAGAAATATATTTTTATAGTTATTATTTTTTCTTTTTATCAGAAATATTATTTGACTTAGTTATTTTTTTTTAGCACCTGACATCATATATAGCAAAAATGAAATCTTGCAGAATGAATACTTATCTTAATGAACTTTATATTATGGCAAAAAGCATTGACTATTTCAGTATCAGAATATATCAGACAAATCCCAAATTGACTTTTGCATGGCTAGGGTACTAAATATAACCGAATGTGAGGCCACTATTGATATGAATGAATCACACTTTAGCCTCAAACTAGGTAAACCTCGATTTGCAAATGTAAAGCTTACAAACTTGACACTGAATGTGCTCATTCACATGGTGTCTCCGGACCCAAGTCCCTACCCGCGAGGACGTCCTGACACCATCAATATCACCTCACCCAACTCATACTGTACCACCTAAACAACAAGAGTGAGACTGGTCTTATCTTCAGATTTGTTACGACTTTTACAACCATACAATTTTATACTGAATTGAGTCGCTTTAATTAGCACCAATGTGACTGTAACAGCCAAATCAGACTTTTTCTTTACTCTCTTTTTAATTTTAAATTTGCTTTATAGTCATTCTAGTGTCTGTTCAGACCGAAGTGTGTGTGTGTATAATTATTTATTTATCCACCAGTTTAATTAAAGAGCTTCTGTAAAAAGACAAACTGCACCCTGTGGGACACTTAAAGTTTTAATATTAGCATCCATACTGTTAAAGACAAAACATTTATATTTCTGCCACATTTAAATTCATATTCTGTGAAATCACACATTTACTTTGTGTGTGTGTGTGTGTGAGAAATTGGCTTAAAAAAAACTCTGATGTCACATGTGATGAAGACCATGAAGTGCCTGCTGCTTCACCACCTGAGGCCACAGGTCCACCACTCCCTCAACCCTCTGCAGTTTGCATACCAGGAGAAGGTGGGAGCGGAGGATGCCACCATCTATATGCCACACCGATCCCTCTCCCACTTGGACAAAGGCAGTGGTGCTGTAAGAATTATGTTTCTGGACTTCTCTAGCCCCTTCAACACCATCCAACTTCAGCTCCTTACGGACAAGCTGACAGAGATGGAAGTCGATTCATACCTGGTGGCATGGATCGTGGACTATCTTACAGACAGACCTCAATATGTGCGTCTCAGGAACTGCAGGTCTGACATTGTGGTCAGCAGCACAGGAGCGCCGCAGGGGACTGTGCTTTCTCCGATCCTGTTCAGCCTATATACATCAGACTTCCAATACAACTTGGAGTCCTGCCACGTGCAAAAGTTTGCTGACGACACTGCTATCGTGGGCTGCATCAGGAGTGGGCAGGAGGAGGAATATAGGAACCTAAATGAGGACTTTGTTAAATGGTGCGACTCAAACCACCTACAACTGAACACCAGCAAAACCAAGGAGCTGGTGGTGGATTTTAGGAGGCCCAGGCCCCTCATGGACCGGACCCTGTGATCAACAGAGGTGACTGTGTGCAGAGAGTACAGACCTATAAATACCTGGGAGTGCAGCTGGATAATAAATTGGACTGGACTGCCAATACTGATGCTCTGTGTAAGAAAGGACAGAGCCGACTATACTTCCTTAGAAGGCTGGCGTCCTTCAACAACTGCAATAAGATGCTGCAGATGTTCTATCAGACAGTTGTGGCGAGCGCCCTCTTCTACGCGGTAGTGTGCTGGGGAGGCAGCATAAAGAGGAGGGACACCTCACGCCTGGACAAAATGCTGAGGAAGGTAGGCTCTATTGTAGGCATGGAGCCGGACAGTTTGACATCTGTGGCAGAGCGACGGGCGCTAAACAAGCTCCTGTCATCCATGGAGAATCCACTGCATCCACTGAACAGTGTCATCTCCAGACAGGGGAGCAGCTTCAGAGGTAGACTGCTATCACTGTTCTGCTCCACTGATAGACTGAGGAGATCGTTCCTGCCCCCCACTATGTGACTCAATTCCACCGTTAACACTATACAAGATTATAGACTGTTATACCCACCTCACACTCTTCACCTTGCATTTTTTAATTTGCACTGCGCTTTTATTGCTCTTTATTTAATATTGTTTTTATCAGTATGCTGCTGCTGGAGTATGTGAATTTCCCCTTGGAGGTTAATAAAAGTATCTTATCGATCTAAACAAGAGCTGAAATAACTTCTCTCAACGTAAACTTGAAACCGTAAACTAACTTGTAATTGAAGTCACAAAGAATGTTATTCTGTTTAAACAATGACAAGTTCAAAAAACACACCAATGCTTTTAAATGGGAGCTACTGAAATTTCAAACATTTGTACTACATGCTTTGTGATATTCCACAGTTCTCAAATGTCAGAGTACACTAAGAGTCAAGTAGTTTCAAGCACACAGACAGACCTGATGAATGACAACAGGTACTTATTACAGGTTTTGTGAATGCATGAAATAATTAAAGCATATTTATTAAGGTGTACAAAATAGTTGCTATGTTTATTTTAAACACATAATTTAAAACCTACCCAAAACAATGCGAGTTATTCATTTGCGGAGTTCAATATAGAGTTGCAGGGATCCAGACATTAACTTAAAAAGTACTAAAGAGAACGTTTCAACAGGAAACAACTAAGACACACTACACATTGCCATTTTTTTTAATAAAACTTAAAATATGCTATTGGTTAGATGTACACTTTTAGCCTACTTTAAATCTACACCATTCTATTAAATTGACAGATATGTTGAGACTACATTCTAAAATTAAATGACACATAAGAAAGCAACCACTTTTTACATACCGCTTACCTCAAAAACAGAAAGATTTTCCTTCCTGTAAATTTCATTGGCTGGTGGATGAAACCAACCACACTTTTTTGAATGTCTTTGAAGAATGTGTTTGCTTTTCATGTACTTAAGGCAAAACTCGCAAAGGTAAAGCTTATGCAACCTGTGGAAGCGAAAAAAATATTTCAAAGAGGAACCTCATCAAGGACATTTAATCATATAATTAAGAATTGCAATTAATACAGAGACTAATAATTAACTCAGAGACTAATCTAGTTTATTTCAAATTGTCTTTAAGGAGCCAGTAAATTGACCATATAAAGCTAAGCATGACCCTATTTACATATATTAAAACACTATTACATATTTCATGAATATATCTCATTAACGAGCATATTAAAAGTATACCTTGAATATTCTTGTGGATAAGGTGAGGAATACCAAGTGTGTATTTCATACTTCCCAAATTCAATTACTGCAGGATAGCGGCCAGAGTCTGCAGCTCCTGCATACCTAACTTTCTGTGAAAAAAGAAATAAAATGTTAGTAGCTTTAACATGGGAAGAGTTCTGTGGCTTATCAGTTTAATATTAAAGATTTACAAGAAAAAAAATTAATTTCCTATGAATGAAAAGGTTTCTTTTTTTTTTTAAAAAAAAAAACCTTCCAAATATATATTATTATTACTTAGTGCAGGTGGAACATTTGATGGGCCCAAGCATATTCCAGACAAGACCAAAATAAGCACCTCTCTAAGGCACCAAAAAATTAAGACAAAAAAAAAATAAAAATCCACCATTATTTTCACAGCTCTATATTTATATCATTTTTGATTTTATTTAAAAGGCATTTGGCTGCTTTTGTTCATCCAACACTATCACTCACTGAAAACATGGCAAAAATAGTTTGGCCAAAGCCTACTCATTGCTGGTAGCTGAACAGGTACAAAGCCATATACTTGTTTATCAAACTATATTAACAGACTGGACTGATCAAACAAGACTTCAGTATCCAGCTTTTTCTCAGGTCAACCAAGAGAAGCAATCTTTCCAGTATTTTCGGGATTTGCCCATGGTTCACTTCCAAGTGGGTCATTTCAGGCATCCAGAAAATTCAGGTATTAAATGCCGAAACTGCAGCAGCTGGCTCCTCTTGATTCAGAGGAATGTTGGCTCTAAGGCTAACATTTTTCTGGATTGTTGAACTTCTTAACCAGTTGCACTGAAACAATCCCATTCTGGTACCTCATTTCGCTTACAGGTGCCCAATGTGTCCGCTCAAAAATAAAGAAGCAGATATAAATTAACAAGCAAATAGAAACTTTTTACAAGGACTTGCTCTTGGTTTGCCACCATCAACTGGTACAACAGCATCACCGCTGGCAAAACAATATTTTCATGAATCTGCAATAGCCTTTAAGTACCATTCTAAACAAGGGATCTGAATTTGACTGACCACAACAGAGCAAACCACTCTTTTTCCAGGTGGGCAGCCTCATCATCAAACCTGAACGGACCAATAATTGCTTTAATCATGTCACACTTCTTTGTGAAGGTTTCTAATGAACGGTATACATCACATTAAAATGATGCAAAGTGAATACAGGATAAAAGTCAGCAGATGGAAAAGAAGTAAACCAAATTTCTTCACTCCAAAACACTGGGGGTTCCTTTTTCATCATTTCCATCAAAAGAGTTTTATGGAGAAGGAGACAACAAAATCATGATCAAGGGCTATGCCCACTTAAATGGATTCAAATGTCACTTGTGAACACAACGCTAGCTGCACTAAATAACAAAAGCAGACCTACCATGTGAATTTGCAAAAGGAATGGAAAAAAACTAACATAACTATTGAATGTAGTGGGTTAACATTTAACACTAAAACAATATAAAGAGGTTTAGTCTTATAAGAATGAAATGTCATGTGTATTAATCTGAAAGAATTACCTACAACAAAACATACTGTAAACGTAAAATGTAATAAGCATGTCTTAATCTTTGCAACTTCTTTAAAAAAAAAAAAAAAACAGTCAAATTATTACATGTGGATGCATCACGAAAAAACACTTTCTCCGTTTCCAGGACCAGTGGTATTTTGGTTCTATTAATAACAAGGTATGCTTAAATACTTTCAAGACTTAACAATAATATTCATAAATCTTTTCTCTGAAAACCAAACAGTGTTTTTGTCTTGCTTATGCAATCATTTTTCATCTGACTTGATGTCTTCATCACTGGCACAGCATGTCACAGGTAGGCCCTCCCAAACAGGGAAACATTAAAGCAAGTCAGTGTTAATACTGACTGGTTATGTGTGCCTTTTGAGGCAAGCAATCAAATATGTGCTACACATAGTACATGACTACACACATTTCCATTGTTTCAAAACTTCAGTTTCTCCTAGTCCAAAATCATTATACAATTCTTGGAACACTGGGTGCAGTGACGCTTCATTTCAGAAGTAAACATAATGGACACCCAATGTACAAAGACTTTTGTCATGTTTAATTGATCATGAAGAATGGGATCACCTGAGCAATTACTAATCCTTATAGTGTCTCCTATCTCCATACCATCTTTAAATTCTAATTATCCTTTCTGTGGTAATCATATTTTCTTCTGATATTGGATGTCGAAGTATGGTCAGACCTTGGATCATCTTTGAAAGATGTCCTGCCACAATGGAGTTCTGCAGCTCATCTCTTGACTATGGCTTGTGAAAGTGACTGACCCTGGTACAGTACTTAAATATCCTGAAGGAATGCTGTACATATTTTTCTTTAGTATATACACAATGTTGCATGCTATGCATATGTATGTGTGTGTTTTTGCTAGAATTGTATTATTATCAAGTGTCCTGATGAGTCAAGGGCACAAAAAAAAAATAAAAAATGTACACTTTCTTCGGGAGCTTTTTTTAAATTAATTTTTCTTAAAATGAGGTGAACAAAATTTGGAAAAGCGCAAATATCAACAATAGAAGAAAGTACTCAACCCACTATAACAGTGTGACCTCACCCCAACCTTACCCCAAACTCCTGAGGACAGCTAAAATGGTATATAAAAGAAATGCTGCTCTGTAAAGTACATCCCGATTAGTACTGGGTATTAGCACGGATGTCCTGATTTGATTACAATTCACAATGCCCTAATTCAATTCAATATTTTACCTTGACTGAATTAGTGTGCACTGATATATTTGAAGTGGTGGCTTATTCATTTTTTTTTTTTTTTTAGAAATTACTTAACCATGCACAGGGAACAATAATATGACAAATTTCAGTAACACTTTTATTTGAATGGTGGCTACATAGTGACTTCATAACATCTGCATAAGCATGGAATTTAACAATGGGCATTTAAGAAGAAACACTTGATTAATAATGAACAGTTAATATCATACTTGAGAGATGTGGAACAAAATATCATTGCTCTTTAATAAAAATTATTTTTTATAGCACTGTACTCATTCTTAATACACCATAGTTGTATGTAAGGCATGTATCGCCACATCAGAGTCAACACATCATGGGGAACTCCTTGTTTTAGTTTGGCATCTACTTTATAAAACATCTATATCATCTTGCGAAAAATATTATAAATTGATCAAATATTGCTTCTTTAACAATAATTAAATAACTTGTTTGTGTGTTATGAATCTCCACGTAGACACTCTTCATCTAAACAGTTAACCAAATTTATTCCCCTAATGGACATTTAAAACAATCCTGAATTAGTTGAAATTAAAGATAAGCGTGGGGACTTGTGTCTTTCTGCAATTCCGTAAGTTACACATTTCTTCAGTTCTTCAGTTATAGTAGTAACGTTTATCAGTCTTAAAAATGTCTCCCGACAGTCCTCAGACAGAAAGGAAGCATTTTAAAACGAGGTTTAGACAGTGGCATTAAATGAATGGAATATAAAGAAAAAGAACCAGCCATTGTGACTGATAATGGCGCTATTATGGTGCTAGTTCAAGTCAGCTGCTTTGAGCACAAGTTCACTTTTGTATCGCAGGCTCCACTGAAAATTCCAACAACCGTCTGCTTGCTTTGCCGGGTGAGGTGTGTGGTAGAGACTCTTACCTTTAGGGTTTCTTATCTTTATAGATAAAAATTTGCCTTAGATTTTGTTATGTTTTGGGAAGGAAGTGACTTAAACGAAAGCTTGAAGCTAAACAGTCTCCAGTGCAGATTGTTTAGGCTCTACTTGTTTGGATGTCAACTGAGACGTTTCTGGGTGACGGCGGGATAAGTGATTTCTTAAATTTGTTGTGTTACACCAATAATTAACTTATGCATATAGCTTTGCTTTAATGCAGTTATTTACCAACACATCATTGTTGTATGTCCACACATCTGGTGGTAGTGTCAAAGACACTTATTTCAGTTAAAGAGGACACAACGTTTATGCACAGTATTAAAGTGCTTTATCCATACAAAGCCTTAGCGGGCACATTAGCAACATCTACTGGTTTGGACACAAAAAATAAAGAAAAGCAAAAAAATCTATGTACATATAATAATACAAGCAAGACAGAAATTCACAAGATCGATCTTGGGATCTTTAAGAATAGATATTGAATTGTATAAATAAAAAAACGATTAATTGGGGAAAAAAAAATAACTATATTTTTACCCAATCCTAAAATTTACAGCAAAATATTTTTTTCTTCTTGAGATAACATAGTAAATAGAGAAGAGAAATGAATATGTTCAACTAAAAGCTTTTAAAGTTTAAAATAAGTTCCTCTAGGCAAGTATTAGAAATTGCTCTTGGTTTTTACAGTGAGAACAGAAGGACCTACACAGTTAAAGAGCCTAATGAAACCAACTTATTAAATGGATGAAACTAAGTAAAACAAAAAAAAAAAAAATCCAGAAGAAAAAAAGCAACAGAGAACTGAGAATAGAAACATCCAAAGCAAGCAAAAGACAGCAGAAAATGAAGAATTACAAAAACAAGGCAGGAGGGCAGTAAACAAAAAAGGAAGACAAAAACGAGAGCATACACTACAAATTGGGTGAGCGACTAAACTCTTTAAACATCTTTTCAAGGGAGTTAATTCTATGGACAATTTTAAATTTTATAAATTAGTGATGAAAGTTTTTATAGGAATTTTTGACTTCTTTAAAAGGCAGGACGGGAATCCAATCTGAATCCCAGTTGACTGAAATGACAAGAGGCTCTGTGCCTGCATTCAGAGATATAGCATAGTGACTAGTTTGATTTGAAACCTGATTAGATATTCAAAATATAAAAAATTAAATACGGAGAATAAATGAGGAAATAGGGAAGAACTGAGAAATGCCTTTTTTTTTTTTAGGACTGACATTACAGGTTGGCAAAGAGTTTAGACAAAAGGTCAAGGAATGAAAGGGAGCCGACTACCCAAAAACATTGCAGAGCGTACGAATATGTAACGAGGACCAGTGCACAAAGGAAATGGGACTCCCGCCAATATTAAAAGCATTATTGTAAAAGCTAAAAGGTCTGCAAACACCATTTCTGCACAAAAATAAATAATTTCTCAGCTTTTTAAAAAATATGAAACAACACTAGGACTACAGCCCTGGAGTGGAAGATCTTCAATTTTTGAAACTGCAGATTGCTTATATTTTCATATTAAGTTTTAATTACTTTGCTCAAATAAACCAGGATGAACTAGATTTGCAGGACTTTAAATTTCAGGCATTGCAAGCATCCTTTCTTGTACAATCCTTCTGTATTGCACCAGTACTTCATAACTTTAATGCATCTCTTTCAGTTGGTTTATAACTGCAGTTGTTTCAATTAGTTTATAACCTAAGAACAGAAAACAAGCAAGAACCGGAACCCATATAAGCTAGTTTAATAAACTGAGAAAAAAATAACAGGTGCCTAAAAAGAACCCTGCCTTTGATATTTATTACAAAGACCGCCAGCCAATAAAATGTGTGCAATTTCACATATCCCAAAGCACCACATGAAATTTTAATATAAATATGGCTTGTCTAAAGGACCAAAAAATGATGACAGATGGGCAACAACATTGGAAGCGACGTCAGAGATGAAGAAACCAGACCACCTGTTTTGGACGTCGGAAAACATAACCTGAGTGTCAACATCAACATTAGTAAATACCATGTTTTAATTTTTTATTTTTTTTACAGTCTTTTATCTTGAGTGATTGAAATAATAAAAAAAATCAGGAAACCACTAGACTTTCACGTATACTCAGATATGGGGATGGATATATGAAGAGTAAACTGCAAGACATTTGTTATATTTTTTATATTATGTACAATAAAGAACCATCAACAACAAATCAAAGTTAATAATATATTGAACAATTATTATAAAAGTAAAGTTGAATAAATTGGCCTCTGCAGCTGCATGAATAAAGGGTAAAGTACTGCTCACGGGTAGCAGCTATAGCCCAAAAGTTTTGTACCTAATACGTGTATGCAAAATTTGGTTGACCTAAGTGGAAGTGTACTCAAGTTATCATGTTTAAACACACACAAAGGGATTTTTGGATTCTGGGAGGTCGAAAACATTGAGATTCATCAAAATCTTGAAATTGAATTTTTGGAGGATTCCATTGCTTTCCCTATACTTCGTATACGAGAAAGTAAAAAGTCACATAGTGTGGGAAGATTGCTGCTTTCCTGCCCACCGGGTTAATCAAGGCTGCAAGGCCCCTCCTCAATAATTCCAACAATTGGGGTAAAAGACAGACATTGTGTGGTTGGTAAGTGGCATATAACCAAAAGAGATCGTGAGGACTTCCGCATGTTTATAAGTGCTGGTGATAGTGATTCCCATGTAAGGAAACCTATGTGAAATATTGCCAAGTGACTGGCAACTGGCACTACTCAATACTTTGTCTGGATATGATTGCTGTGTGTGTGCAGTTAATTTTCAAATCGTGGAAGTAGATGAACCTAGTAAAATACACCTGGTAACGCTCACAAATTCCATGATAATGCAACAGTAAATCTTGAATAATATGAAAAAACAGAACCAAATTTGTTGGAGCTGAACGTCAAAGAATTTGAAAGATAGCAGCAAGTAAAGCTAGACGGAATTCAATTGAGAGCCAAAAAGGGGTGAAGAGGATGGAAAACCAGTGAGATAAGGGATACAAAACAAAGGCTTAATAGAAAAGTTTGAAATGCAGCTGTCCACCCTGTTCAAGGTAAAAACCAAATTTAATCCTTGGGCAAAGTTCATTACGTAAAAAAATATGAAAGTTGCACACAAACTTTTCACCAAAAGCAAGGTTAAAGGAGGGAGGAGAAGCATCAGTAAGCTCATAATTTAATTTTAAACAGACAAGACTGAAACATGTAACTTCAAGAAATTAGTATTTATTTAACTGCTTTCAGAACACAGCTAAAAATTTAACATAGTAATATCTTTTAACATGGGTGTTATAAGTGACGAAAGAATAAAGCTTGAGCACAACCTAATCTTGCCCTCCTACATATCGAGAAAAAGGGGCCATGTAAATTTTGTACAGAATATAATATGTCTAACCTTGAACTTGCTCTGTGGAATTAGAAATTCACTGAACAAAAAGATATTTGACCTTATGATTTTTAACATTCAGATTTGCTTGGTTCTGATACAAGAAAGGTAAAACTATGAAAAAAAATGCTAGTAACTTGTACTAAATTTATTTTAGAACACAGAGTTAACATTTAACCACTTACAAAATCAAAACCATTGAATGACAAAAGCTATTTAAATCACTCCTCATAAGCATGTTACATTTTATAGTTGTAACAGGGACCTAGGTGCAGTTTTGTTTATTTATTTTTATTTATTTAAAAAGGTAAAAACTCAATCCCCACATATTATTGTATTTCTACAATTGAAGTTAAGATCACCTGACCCCACTAAAGCCGAGTTTTTCATCCTACAACAACTGAAGGCTATAACCATTGGCACAGTACCCTGTATGTTACTTGATGAGGAAGTAGCTGTAAAGGTTAACTAGAGTGATCTGGACCAGACTGTGCTAAATTTTGAAATAAAACAAATCTACCCATTTTCTTATTGTTATTTGGCTGACTCATCTATCCAAACAGACTTGCATCACTCATGATACAATTAGTATAATTTCTTTTACTTTTCCAATGGAAGTGCAGGCAGGGGAAATGACTTGCTCATTGTCACAAAGAGTCAGTAGCAGGATCTGAATCCACAGACTCAGTGTTTGAACTCCAGAGCTTTAACCACTATGCCACACTGCTAACTTGCTATCCAAAACTGGTTGCCTAATATGCGTTAATGGACATACTGATATGGTTAGAAGCTAGCATATATTAGGTAATTATTAAATAATTACCTCTTCTGAAAGTTTCTGAGCTTTTTTAAACATCTCTACATCCTCTTCGGTAACATTGTCCTTGGTGTTGACTATACACACACCGCTGTTCTCTGTCTTTAGTTTTTTCTTGCCATTGTTATCTGCCATTAAAAAGATTAAAGTGTTAAATATACAAAAGCTAAAACAGAAACAGCAAAAGAAAACAAAAGGCAGTCAAGTTATTTTATTTTTTTAAACAGTTGCAATCAGCAACTTTGAAATGGACTTATAAAACAAACTCCACTATGGGAGAATTGAGCCTTAAACAAAGCTAGATACATATTATGTAAAGACTAGAAACATTACAATAAATTAAATTGTGTTATTATGTATAGATTTCATTATTAAATATTTGCCTGAAGCCTTTACTTACAGCAAACAGTAAAACTGGCAAATAGTTTTAGAATATCTGACCACAGTACATACAAGCAGCCTGTAAGTTTCAGTGCTTAATATCAGACAATACAGGTCACATGTAGTTTCTTGAAACAGAGAAAAATAAATGAATAGCTCTCAAAATTAAAAAGAATCCAGGATAATGCTAATCAATAAAGTTAAATAAAGAAGAAATGTGTCTGAAAACAACAAATGTAACAAAGTTATAATTTAAAAAAAAAAAAAAAAAGGGGGGTTGCTCGGTATACTGGCACTGAAAGTACCACCAAAAAAAGTACAGAAAAACTTTAATTGTTAAAACAGTATGGTACCAGGAATACTAGGAGCAAAAAGTAGTTTAAAAAGACTTTGCGTTCAGCCCTTTGTACTTCCGCTCTCTGACGCACTGTAGACTCCCCTTTCCCTTTATGAAACACTAGAGCTTTTTTTTTTTTTTTAAAACTATGGGTGGCCACATGATCACGTAGCATAATAACATAATAAAAGTGTGAATTCTGTGCCAAACGATATGTCTGCTGCTATTTATCGTACTTTTCACTGCAGCGATATGTGAACACGTGCCACTGACGCATCACAGAGAGCCTTCATTTATGTGGCATGAAAACATAAAAGTTTCAACTCGCAGCCTACTAAACTTTCAGTATGAGAAGACTGACAGAAAAAGATGTGTAAAAAAAAGGGACAGACAGGGGGACCTGACTGCCAAGCTTGCGAGGTGAAGAGTCTAGAGCACTAGATTGGTGTAGAGGAAATATTCCACCGTAGCAGGCATAAAAGAGTTGCATCCCATGGTGGCTGATGTGCTGCTTACCTGTATGCATCTAAATTGTATTTGATAAATTAGTTTTTATATAACTCGATTGACACTCTCCAACCAACGTTTATTACTTTATATAATTTTTTTTATATATATATATATATATATACACACACACACACACACACTAGTTTAGCTTTTTTTGTTCGTTTCACTTTTGCAACAACATTTGCAGACAACTACCACCTGATCTAAAGATTGTTACTATTAACTGTAAATAGGGCATTAACGTGTTACTGGGACAATACGCCACAGCTCCTTAAAAATGTTTTTCCTATGCTGTGAAGGCTCTATCCGAGTCCTATGCCTGTTGACATTTTTGATAGCACAAAGCACACAGGAAACTGATTTTCATGGGGCGCTAAAGTTTTCACTGCACAGCTCCTTCATGGTGTTTCCCACCAATGCGCGAACGCACAATATAAGAGAGGGTCTATGTCATGGCTTTCGGGTTTCATTATGGACAGGAATCATTTTGAAAATAATGTGAAAATGCAGGCATGAATGGAAATTGTTTTGGTTTAAAAAACTTTTAAATGAAAACAAAGTACTGTGGATGTAGCCTCTTTGTGTGACAATTCCCCCTAAACCACCTTCTCCTCTTTACATGGTTTAAAGTATACAGTGAACAAACCACCATACCTTCCCCCTTCTCTTTGACATGCTGTGAACAAATTTTGACACACTGGAGAATTCTAAGGGAAACTGTAGCTTATAGCAAAGTAGGGAGGCATGCATTTATGTGGCACAACAAATGTTTATGCATTATACCAGGTGGGCTTATGAGCACGCAACCAGGTTATGTAGGAGGGGGTGTAAGGGTAGGATAGAGTTATGGGCAGCTAGCTATCCATTATTTGCTTCAGTGCCAGTACTTGAGTCTGAAAACTGCTATCAATACCAAAGCCAAAATTGTAGTACCGATCCAGCACTACTACAGTGCCATTCTTCTCAGATTTGAGATTTACCACAAATGATTATTAATACACATTTATGAACTGATAACCCATATCCAAGAATACTTTTCTGTATCGGCTTTGCAAAATTAAAAAAAAAACAAAACACTTGATTGTAGTCCTTCACATTAATATAACATTAATAATTCAACTTGTAGTCCATTCAATAACTTTGCCATTGAAACCATAACCTGCAATGCTATTTTTTTTTTTAAACAAACAAAAAATATGATAAAATTTCAATTGGCTGATGTCCCAGTGAACTAATTTATTTCAGTGACAGCAATTTTTATTTCCAAACACTAAACTTTTTTAAAAAGACTTTAGATAAAAATGGGACCTTAACTTGAGTTTAAATTTTTCCATTGAATAATTGAATGTATGAAAAAAAAAAATCTAATTCGAGAAAAGAGATACTTAAGAGCAACTGTGTTTACATTGCCCATGCTTTTGTATCCAAACATGTAAAACAAAGATCGTCTACATCTAAATTCTTATACTTTATTAATAAGCTTAAGCTAAACCCTAAACTCATTTTCTAGTATGAATTTTTTTGCTCAACAAATAGTTAATGATTGTAGGGTTACCTGTCCGAAGTACAGAATCATCTTACAGTGCTAAGATCCACAGTAAAATTATTATACTAATTTTCACAGTATTGGAAATTAAAGTAAAGGAATACTATTATGTCCATTCCACTTTGTAATTGTATACAATTATGACTTTAAATCATTAAACAAAGACAAAAACATAAAAGAAGAGAATCAACATTTTTGTGTAATCAATTGAATTAACAGCACTGCTTAAAGTGAACAATATTTTATTACAGATATGAAACATGCACAGTGTAGAATTAGAATGGCAAGATCTTTTTGGTGAAGCGGAGCGAGAATGAAAATATATTATGAAAAGCTTTCTAGCAGAGGCAAATGTAGGATGGAGAGGCCTGCTGAACCTGCTGTTAAGACAATGGCTAAACTACTACAAAAGAAAGTGGCAGGGACAGAGCAAGGGAGCAAGATGAAGTTTGCAGGCCATGCACTACGACAAAGCCCTTATGGAAGCATTTTGGGATCCTAATGCCACTACAAAACGCAAAAGAAAAAAAAAGAGGGGGAAAAAGATAAAATTATGTTGCTACAGAATTAGTTGAAAAACAATTGTTAATCAGCATTAGAAAAACAGGGAAAGTTTGTTTACTTTCCTAATAAAGCGAAGCAACAATAATTAAAGTCCAAGGCCGATGTAACAGATTAAAATCATCTATTGGACGGGATGCAGGTTTGGTTGGAAGTTTGACCTTTTGCTTACCATGATCCCGATCAGGAATAATTCTTCCGTCTCCCAAGCTCCCCTTCCCTGGTGTGGGGGTCCCCTTTTGAGGGGTCATTTTATATTTTACTCTGCCTAGCATCCTGTGTTTTTTCAAGAAAGTTCGCTTGAAATGAGCGGCCTTAAAAGTGCGTCCTCTTGACATTCCCCAACATGACAAGGAGGAACTGGAAACTAACCTATTTTTTATCTCTCTTTTTCCATGCAGCCGAGAAAGAGATTTTGATGTGGAAGACAGGTCCGCTTTACGGCGCATACGCTTGGGAGGTGCATAACTAGGATGTCCCTTCTTTCGAGACTGTCCCTGAGCGGTAAAGATATGAGAAAGTCCATCAAAAAGTCCCTTAAGCTGGTTACTATTAGGAAGGCTACCAAAAGAAGGAACACTAGATTGACTAGAAGAGCTCTGGGGTGAGTTAGCAGAAGTGGAATTGTTGGATTTCTGCGAACTGGGACTCTGTCCAGGTAATACAGGGGGAGGTGGGTGTGCATTGATAGGAGAGTTTATTTTTTGGGTGATACCTGTAGCCACCATGCTGGAATGAGAAGTGTATGACTGCTTCTGGGGGCCTTTTTTCCTTGGGAGATAGTGCTTTGAAAAGTCTACTATTTCGCCACGGGACCTGCGGCCAATAGGCGACGGTGTAAAAAACTTTGTAAGGCCATCAATAAGACCTTTGGTTTTCTTATTAAGTTTAGAGGAAGTGGATGTGGACGAGAAAAACGTGGTGGTGGTGAGTTGGGCCGTGTCACCTGCCCAAGAGGGGTTTGTTACAGCCAATCTGCTGCTTGAGTCCATAACAGATGCAGCATGACCAGATGAAGGTGTGGTACAGACTTTAATCTTTTGACCCCTACCAGGTGACCCCCTTCCTGCCAGTGCTATCAGGGTTCCTTCAGAGTTGGCTACAGACCTGTGGAAGAAAAAAGAAAAAATTAAATAAGTATATACAGTATATATTTTGTTCATTTTCAATCAAAGCTTAAAAAAAAAGTTATGTTTTTATCAATCACTCAGGAAAAACAAATAGTAGCGCAAACATTAAAATATAAATGTCAGTTTATTTGCAAGCATTTTTTGAATAGTACAAAAGTAAATTTTATCAAACAATGTAATATTTGCATAGTGACATTTACATTATAACTTGCTACTGTACTTTTTTTAAATGCAAACACTTTGAGAAATGAAAGTTCATTATAAAAAAATTACAAAAACAAAATTCTAATGAAGATAATACAAGTTTAACAATGAAAGAATATGCAGAATATACTCAAGTAAAACAATTACTCATCACAGAAGACAACTCCATAATAATACAAAGTCCTGCTATATATATTAAGTGCTAATGGTCATAAAAAATAATAAAACTCACATTTTATACCAGATTTTTTTTATCAGTATGCTGCTGCTGGAGTATGTGAATTTCCCCTTGAGATTAATAAAGTATCTATCTCTCTAAGATTAAAATTGATATGTATAAATATAGGTAAGAAGCAATGCATTTTTTTCTAAAAGAAAAGATAAATAATGCAAGTACACTGAAAATTGGCAAAGGCTACTACAGTACTGGCTTCAATGGCCAGCAATTAATCACATTATAAGCAAAAAGTTACTGGTATTTTGTTACTATAGACACCCCACTGAATTAATAGTACTGGATTCCACAGCATTCAATGTCACAGAAGAGAAAATGTTTCTGTGACCAGATGTAATCATTTAACTTTATCTTGTTCATCTGTTTACCCGACACACTGATTCATTTGAAGACATTATCCTGATTGTGAATTAAAATTTGATTTTAATAAGAACACTAAAGAAACTTGGCAGCCTGCTGTCCATTACAGGCAGGCACATCTTAGAGCCGATACTTAGGTGACCCAGGTCATTTAGACCTCATAACTGCTCAAAAACGCATCAGATCTCAATCAGGAAAAAAATCATGCTGGATATCTATACTGATAAGGACTGGGTAATGTGTTAGAATTGAAAGGATGCCCTATCGTTTGATGGAAATGAAAATAATCAACCTACAGAGGGCTTAATTCAAAGACACATCCAAAATCAAAGTGAAAAAATTATGTGACAGGCTAGTTAATTTTGCCGAAATTTCATTGCAGCAATTTAAAATCACACTCAGTAGATTGTATGGCCCCTACGTGCTTGTATGCATCCTCCTAGTGAGACGACAGACTGTGTCCTGGGGGATCTCCTCCCAGATCTGGACCAGGGCATCACTGAGCTCCTGGAGAGTCTGAGGATCAACCTGGCGGCATCGAATGGACTGAAACATAATGTCCCAGAGGTGTTCTACTGGATTTGGGTCAGGTGAGCATGGGGGCCAGTCAGTGGTATCAATTCCTTCATCCTCCAGGAACTGCAAACATAATCTCACCATATGAAGCCAGGCATTGTCGTGCACCAGGAGGAACTCAGGACACACTGCACCAGCATAGGGTCTGACAATGGGTCCAAGGATTTCATCCCGATACCTAATGAGAGTCAAGGTGCCATTGTCTAGCCTGTAGAGGTTTGTGCATTCCTCTATTGATATGCCTCCCCAGACCATCACTGACCCACCACCAAACCGGTCATTCTGAACGATGTTACAAACAGTATAACGTTCTCCATGGCTTCTCCAGGGCCTTTCACATCTGTTGCATATGCGGAGGGTGAACCTGCTCTCATCTGTGAAAAGCACAGGGTGCCAGAGGCAGACCTACCAATTCTGGTATTCTATGTCAAATGCCAATTGAGCTCTACAGTGCCAGGCAATGAGCACAGGGCCCACTAGAGGATAGCGGGCCCTCAGGCCTCCCTCACGATGTCTGTTTCCGATTGTCTGGTCAGAGACATTCACACCAGTGGCCTGCTGGCAGTGCTCATCCTGTTCCTCCTTGCCTAAAGGAGCAGATACCGGTCCTGCTGATGGGTTAAAGTCCTTCTACTGCCCTGTCCAGCTCTCCTAGACTAACTGCCTGTCTCCTGGAATCTCTTCTATGCCGTTGAGACTATGCTGGGAGACACAGCAAACCTTCTGGCAATGGCACGTATTAATGTGCCATCCTGGAGAAGTTGGACTACCTGTGCAACCCCTGCAGGGTCCAAGTATCGCCTCATGCTACCAGTAGTGACACTGACTGGTAGCAAAACGCAAAACTAGTGAAAAAACAGTCAGAATAAATGAGGGAAAAATATCAGTGGCCTCCACCTGTTAAACCATTACTGTTTTGGAGGTTATCTCATTGTTGCCCCAGTTGTTAAATTCATTAACATCAAAGCAGCTGAAAAAGATTAACAACCCCTTCTGCTACTTAACTAACCAGATCAACATCCCAGAAGTTTCAATGACTTAATTCTTTAGTCTGATTAAAAAGTGATCCTTTAATTTTTTGGAGCAGTATATATTATATAGGGGGAATGACAAAAGACCTCAGAAAAGGATAGGGAGAAAAGAGAAAGGGATTAGAAAAGACACCAGAGCTACCAAAAACCCCAACCCAAGTAAACAATTGCTTCATCGTAACACATTTTATGGTAACATGAATAAAATGTAAGCACCCGGTTTCTTATCTTCCTTACTTTTTAAAAATACCTAGAATCAAAAATTAACGTTAGAATATGAAAATTCCTTAGTTAATTAAAACAAATGGTGAGCTATTGGAACTGTACAAATTATGTCATGTTAATCAATGACTTCCTGCTCTCTTGGTTTCTGCCTGGGTAGGCTCTAGAACTGGGGTCAGGAAAGAAGAAAGATCATTACAAGACTTCAGAAATTTCTCATTTTAGTTAATGGATTAAACACTAGAATTACCATAGCTTACGAAAAACACTCGCAGATCTGGCCCATCTTAAATCTGTTCGCAACTCTCCGTCAGTATCTTTTGTCCTGTAAATGTAAGCAGCCTGCTACTCCATCCCCCCACAGCTGCAGAACGTGTACAAAGTTCTCCCAGCTCATGCCTTGATTGATTATCTGGGAGTGAAATGCTGGAGTTTTAGAGTGGAAATAATATATCGTTATTTATAACACATGCATTTCATGTGTCTGGAGGCAGCTGATAGGTACCGGCAGGTCAAGCGGAATGCGACTTCGGTTGTTGCGGAGGCAAAAACTCGGGCATGGGAGGAGTTTGGAGAGGCCATGGAGAACGACTTTCGGACGGCTTCGAGGAGATTCTGGTCCACCGTCCGGCGTCTCAGGAGGGGGAAGCAGTGCAGTGTCAACACCGTATATGGTTGGAATGGTGCGCTGCTGACCTCGACTCGGGATGTTGTGGGTCGGTGGGGGGAGTACTTCGAAGACCTCCTCAATCCCACTACTATGCCTTCCAATGAGGAAGAAGAGCCTGGGGACTCTGAGGTGGGCTCTCCCATCTCTGGGACTAAGGTCACCGAGGTGGTCAAAAAACTCCTTGGTGGCAGGGCCCCGGGGGTGGATGAGATACGCCCGGAGTTCCCTTAAAGATAGAATGAGAAGCTCAGTCATCCAGGAGGGGCTCAGAGTAGAGCCGCTGCTCCTCCGCATTGAAAGGAGTCAGATGAGGTGGCTCGGGCATCTGATCAGGAGGCACTGGGAAAGACCCAGGACATGCTGGAAGGAGTATGTTTCCCGGCTGGCCTGGGAACGCCTTGGGATTCTTCCGTAAGAGTTGGAAGAAGTGGCCGGGGAAAGGGAAGTCTGGGCCTCTCTGCTTAAGCTGCTGCCCCAGTGACCCGACCTCGGATAAGCGGAAGAGGATGGATGGATGGCATTTCATGTGTATTCCATTTCTACAATAATCTGTATAAACACATTGTTAAAACAGAAATGTTTTTCATATTTTAGTAATAAATGACAAAATGTACAAATAAACTATATAATATGTGAAGCCTGCAGTCCAATCATCAAAAAAAACCCTTTTACACAAGGTTCAAGAATAAGACATCAACTTCCGTGGCGTAGCAGTAAGATTTACTGACTTGTAATCAAGAGTCCCCGGTTCGATCCCGACTGCCTCCTATATTTGCCATTTTCAGTAGACAGCTGCTCTTATTGTTAATATTATACAGTACACACATACATTTGGTTTGCGTCTGTAACAGACGGTGTGCATTTGTAGGACTTGTGAAAGTTATGTTTTTTTCACTTTTATTCTCTCAGTCACGATCACGAAACATACTAAAGGGAGCTGATGCTGTTAGTTTTTATTTGAAACTGGGAGTAACTGTAGATAGGAGTGGTGTTTTAAGGCAATGGAACTGGATATTCGCTGATCTGGAGAGATAAAAGCGGACACACAAACGCTGGTGAATCTGCCTTCTTCGTATCTCATCATCAACTGATTTTTTTTATTCTGTTTTATTGAGTGTTCCTGCTCACGCTGAATTAGTATGCACCTTATGGTCTATGATGTTAAAAAAAAAAAAACAGAGACATGGGTATATATGATACTAACAAAATACCCACGCTTCGCAGCGGCGAAGTACTGCCTTAAAATTTTTATTAAGAAGAAAATTAAACCTTTTTAAACTAAGGGAAAATATACCAATAATTATTTGTTAAGGATCTCTTTGTATACCACATTGTGAGTTGAGCCCTCCGGTTGTAATATGACCAAGCTGTGCGCCGAGCTTACTCTTGAGCATGCAACGTACAGTTGGCCATGTGAACAGTAATCTTGTTTCAAATCTCACAGCTTGGATTGCTGCTGTCATAATCGGTTTGAGTTTCATGGTTTGTTTCAATTACGACAGTATTTGTAGGACTTTTGTTAAAGAGACATTCGGCATCTGTCAAGCATTGTAAGTATACAACCGGTTTCATCGATAACTTCACATCCAGCTTTTGAGAGTTTAAGCATTCATAAACATCAAAGTGTCCACTACTGAAATCGTCAACTGTCAATCTAAGATGTTTAAGAGGCATTGGCGGTTGTCGAAAGGTGTAAAATATTTGGCCATTTCAGTACACTTGAAAGCGACAACTGAACAATTCAGCGGCAGCCATCAACTCACATGCAGATGCATAGGTGAAGGGCTTAAGCATTTCACTCTTCTAGTGCTCCTGTGTAGTCAAATTATCTCCAGTACCGTCATCAGTCCACACCTTGAACCTGTCCCAGTCATTCAATACATAAGACACAATGTTCCTCCGGATATCAAGAGTGAGCCTGATATGGCTGTGCAATATGTAACAAAGAGAATGGAAAAGGTAGGTGCCATCAACGTGGGAGGTGTTGGGATGGGGGACCCAACGCCGCCTCACACGGTGACCGAGCTGCAGGCTATGGACGTATATATGTACTTAAGTAGGATTCAGTTAGAGTTGGGAACCCGCATACCAAATTTCTTGAAGATGGGCCCATAAGCAACAAAGACCGTTGAAAAGTTCAAACTGGCGGCCGACAGTGGAATCATACCACCGAAATAAGTACCAAATTTCAGCCTTCTACCTACACGGGAAGTTGGAGAATTAGTGACGTTGGAAAGTTCAATATGGCGACTGACAGTGGAGTCATACCACCGAAATAAGTATGTACATCAGTTTTGGTTAGCGCAGGGAAGCCACCTACCAAATTTCGTGAAGATGGGGCCATAAATAAGAAAGTTCAACATGGCGAACGTTGTCGACCGTTATCTACCGCTATGACCGTTCGGTGTAGAATTTCGAAATGAAACCTGCTTAACTTTTGCAAGTAAGCTGTAAGGAATAAGCCTGCCAAATTTCAGCATTCTACCTACACGGGAAGTTGGAGAATTAGTGATGAGTCAGTGAGTGAGTGAGAGTCAATGAGGGCTTTGCCTTTTACTGTATTAGTATAGTTTTGGAATTATTCATTCAGAGAGGTCAGTTCAGCGCTATATGCAATCATCAGATCCAAATGTTAACTGTTCACACACACGCAAGGACCAAACTTCCTTATGATTACTGTGTAACCCATGGACAATTTTTATACTTCACCAGAGCTATTTGACGTGCATTAGCTTTGCTCAATGGATTATATATTTTGTCCCTTGCTACATTTGCATTAGTTTTATTTTCTAACCTGTTAGCTTTCAATTTAAACTGTTGTAACTGTCTATCTGTAATCGGTTGTCTCTCCAAATATTGCTTTGCAAACCACCTGTTGTGACTTGGTCTGCCTACATACTGTACTGTGTGCCTATTCTTTCCAGACACGTTGAAAAAGAAAACAAAAGACCCTGTGAACCTATGATTCTTATTTGTACCTAATCTGTGGAACAAACTTCGGCACGTCACAAGTGCTCTCTCTGGGAAACCAACTACTTCCCACAATATATTTGGGCTATTTTTACATTTTTCTGATTATTTCTACAATGAATTTCAAACTGCTTTCTAAGACCTATTCTGTTTGCAGTGTTCTTCTGCCTTTAGGAAAAAGAACTGGTTAATAGCAGTACTTCTTATATCATATTCTAAACTAGCAAAATACCCGCGCTTCGCAGCGGAGAAGTACTGTGTTAAAGTTGTTATGAAAAAGAAAAGGAAACATTTTAAAAATAACGTAACATGATTGTCAATGTAACTGTTTTGTCACTTATGAGTGTTGCCATCATCAAGGATTTGATTATCATTATTTCTTTTAATCAGGTTCGTATTTGGAGGATGTGTTGTGTTCAAGTTATATTCCGTGTTTGTCAGGATTGTAAGGATAACAGGATTCATTCATCGAAGTGTTCACTACCCAAATCGGTACTCGTGAGTCTAAGATGTTTAACAGGCATTCCCAGTATTAAGTTGTGGATTTGCCTGTGAATATTTAGCGGCAGCGTGTCTATGAGCGTAATTTAAACTTAAGCTTTACACCTTGCTTTCCTATTGTTATGTCTACAAAGGCTTGTTCAGATTCAGAGGGTCGTTCCTTTCTTGCTGCATAAATAAACAGCTTGTCTTCCTCTCTATCTGAGACATCACACACTGCATGCACAGGATTACCTTTCCCAGTCCTGCAAAGTCAGTTTACGTGAGCCGCTCAGAGTACATGCATCGAAGGTTCTCAGCTGTGCTTGTGCTATCTCGTGCGATCTTGCGATGTCTACGGCTTTATTTAATGTTAGCTCAGACCCGGCACTTAGTTTCTCTCGCACTTTTGCTGTGTTTGGTCCAAACACTATTCTATCCCTGACCATCTCATCTTCGTTTGCATAAGCACAGTCCTTCACCAGCAATTTTAACTCCATTACAGCAATTTTAACTCCGTTACAAAGTGATCAAAAGTCTCATTTATACCCTGCGTCTTCTCATTAAACTTGTATCTTGCGAATATCGTATTCGTCATAGGCATGACAAACGCCAGCAGCAGTGTGTCTATGAACTTAATTTAAACTTAAGGTTTACACCGTGCTTTATTTCCGCAGTAGCTGCACTTATGAATATGCTTGCATGCGTCACTTGGTTCATATTCTTTTGCTGCCTTCTCAATTGTGTAATGCGTTTTTTGTTCAGCGCTCTTTAGAGCTCTTGCTTGTTCTCTGCATACTGCGTTCATAGTCAGTTCACGTGAGCCGCTCGGAGTACATGCATCGAAGGTTCTCAGCTCTGCTTGTGCTATGTCATGTGATCTTGCGATGTCCACGGCTTTATTTAATGTTAGCCAAGACCCGGCACTTAAAAGTTTTTCTATTGCACTTTCGCGGAGTTTGTGCCAAACACTAGTCTATCCCTGACCATCACATCTTCTTTTGCATATGCACAGTCCTTAACCCACGAATATTTAGCGGCAGCATTTCTATTGAATTGCTGCTGACGGACGGCCTTATATGGGCAGGCACTCAATTACGTGGGAGGCGTGACAATGAGGGACGCAACTCTGCCTGACACAACGACCGAGCTGCAGTGTGGTGTTATGGGTCCACAGCTCGTTGAGCAAAGGCTATTCTTTTTAAATAAGTAATCGACGGGCTCGCGGCTTAGCGAGGAGTCGTTGGGCCATAGCGAGCCGTGGGACGATCCGTAGGGTGTGGGCGTTTCTCACCAAATGCACAGGTGAGGAACTGCCCACATTCGTGATTGTCCCATGGCTAATGCTGCAGCTGCTGTGGCCCTCGTCATCTTAAAAAGCGCGAGTCGGTTGTGAGGGGGGTGAAAAAGAATTGACCGGAGAGAAAAAGAAAAGGAAAGAGGACGGAGGTTACAGGGAGCGAGCGAGGAAGCAGGCGGTGCGTGAGTGTGGTGAGCGCGCGATCGAGCGCTCGTGGGCAGCTGCGAGGAAGCTGGGTGTTAGGCCGACACCCAGGCGTTTGAGTTGAGGTTGCTCCCGCTGAGTGACCAGGTAGCGGGAGTGCCTAGAGGAAAGCGACTGGCCGCAGAGAGGCCATGGAAAGGCAGCGGAAGTCGGGAGACTTGGTGCTGGAATCCCCAACGTGGGCGACCTGGCCGTTGTGGGAAACCAAGTTCTCCAGGACTGGGATGAGTGCCATACCGGAGCCAGGGATCGGGAGGTCTCCAGTCTCATGTGTGTGTGTGTGTAGAGGAGGGCAGCTGCAGAGAGCGTTTTGCCTGCTGCTAAGCCCAAACGGGATAAGCAGGAGAGACGCTAACAGAAACGCTAATAAACGATGCACCGGATTTGTTGTTGTTTTTAAAGACAGCTTCCATGAGAAGATTCTAACCTCTGGTTTTAAAGGATTGTTTTTTCCAATGGTTTTAACCTTCACGAGTCCTTTTTATGGATTATTTATTTATTGAAGAACTGCACTTTATGAACACTGTTTATTTTGTTGACTGTTTTAATAAAAGCACCGTTGCACTTTCAACCATCCCCTTGATCAGATGCTCAATTTGCCTCCATTGACTAGCTCACTCGGTTTCATTATCGACGGTGTTGGGTTCAAGGGTTCCCAAACAGCCATGGGAGCGTGGAGCCAGAACCCACATCGTCACATGCAGGCTATGGCCATATACAGCAGGTAGGTTCCAGTTATGACCGTTATGCGTAGAATTTCGAAATGAAACCTGCCTAACTTTTGTAAGTAAGCTGTAAGGAATGCGCCTGCCAAATTACAGCCTTCTACCTACATGGGAAGTTGCAGATGAATTCATAAAAATGAATTAGTGATGAGCCAGTGAGTCAGTCAGTCAGTGAGGGCTTTGCCTTTTATTAGTATAGATTAACCGTTACATTTTCATATACAAATGCTCAAGAATATTGTATATTGTTTACAAGAAACCTTTGAAATTTGAAATACTGATATTAATACAAAGGCAGCACTGCCTTGTAGTAAGGAGACGTGGGTTTGCTTCCTGGGTCCTCCCTGTGTGAAGTTTGCATGTTCTCCCAGTGTCTGCGTGGGTTTCCTCCGGGTGCTCCGGTTTCCTCCCACATTCCAAAGCCATGCAAATTAGGTGCACTGGTGATCCTAAATTGTCCCTAGTGTGGGTGTGTGGCCTGCCTGAGGTTTGTTTCCTGCCTTGCGCCCTGTATTGGCTAGGACTGGCTCCAGCAGACCCCCCCATGACGCTATAGTTAGGATATAGCAGGTTGGATAATGGATGGATGATATTAATACACATTACAATTATCAGTTCTTTTCTCTCAAGGCAATTCTTTCTGCATAAAATACAGTGCTCCCTGAAAGTTGTATAAACAGTAACATACAGGATTCAGGACGACAAACAATCAGAAGCGCAATGGGACAAAGATATGAAACAAACGGGTTTATAGGTTATGTCAATGTTTTGATGATCAAAGATGCCATGATTTAAAAGGTGGCCATAGTATTAAATGATACTGGAAAAGAAACTCTCCCTCTTAAAATGAGCTGAAGGCATGCTTTAGGTAATAAAAATCTCTAGAAAAATGATGATTTAGCTGAAGGGTAATAATTTAGTAAATTGAAATGAAAAATAACCTAAAACAACACTGTGGATGCAAACTATAAATTAGGAAAGCAAGTCTTATAGATTTAAAAAAAATCATAGACAGCACTGGTGGAACATAATCAAAAGCAAGGAAGGGTTAAACTGCATCATCAGCCACAGTGAATCAGAAAACATGCATAAAACTGGTGAAAATGTTATGTTTTATAAATATGTTTAGTCTTTCAACATTCATCTTCAAGCAGAGCCTCTGAAAATTTGACGTTTGGACACTAGCCGCTGCTCCATCCAATCATAAATGTTTGAACATATGAACAACAAATAGCAGGATTAAAGCTAAATTAACACTTTAATATGTTTTGGTCACTGGATTGTATGCAGCATACTTTTCTGCTTGGCTGTGGTTTACCAATATGTGTGTTTCTTGCCTTACACCCAGTGCTGCTAGGCTATCACCACCAAAGGCATTTTTACTTCAACAAATTAAGTACAGTAATCCCTCCTCAATCGCGGGGGTTGCGTTCCAGAACCCACCGCGATAGGTGAAAAGCCACGAAGTAGAAACCAAATGTTTGTATGGTTATTTTTATATATTTTAAGCCCTTCTAAACTCTCCCACACTGTTTATAAATATTCCCTGCACAATTATACAGCAAAAACCATTTGTATTCTCTTAGATATTAGGTAAGATTCATTGAAGTTATGTATGTAAACACACTGTTTATATACAGTAAAACCTAAATATTATTTTAAAGATATCGAGTGTCTCCGATATCACATATGTTACAGCCATTACGATAAATAGGCCACCAACAATAAATACGTACAATGCAAGAAAAATTGTATACAGTAAATGTGTGCACAGTGACATTAAACGTACATACATGTACTAAGTACTGTAAGTAGAAAATTAATTATGGTTACTCACCAACAATGACACAATGACTTGTCCGATAACGAGTTTAGTTTTACTGCACAACAAAGGAGAGCGTTACAGCTCTTCTAAAGTAGCCTCCTCAGGCGACTGTGTAGCACCGCCGTTCTTCTTCCGGCAATCTTCAATCCAAATCCCTAAAGCAGATTCCATCCAGACTACTGCCTTATTACATCCACTTACAACTCGTTTTGCACCCTGGTTAAAAGGACACTGTGGCCGTAGATCTTATATTCCTTTCCTACTTTTTAAATAAAAAGAATCGTAGCCTCATTGATGCTGTAATGGCATCCTACAGCAGTGTAGCTTTTCCCTTCCTTCAGCATATCCAAAACTTTTACCTTTTCGGCAATCGTTAACATCTTCCATTGGCGCTTGGGCGCGGCCCCTGAAGCAATAGCAGGAGCAGATCATTTTGGAGCCATAATGAAGGGCTTGACTATGCACAAAGATAAACACAAAAGAGCACAAAAGTTAACTCTTTACACAGCGAAACACGTTGATGCTGAATGAGCGAGACGAGACTTCCTGGTTAACGCCACAGAATCGAATTCAGTACTCTGTTGCTGAGCCATTCAGCACACAGGAACTTAACTGCGTGCTCTGATTGGTTAGCTTCTCAGCCATCCGCAAATAGCGTCCCTTGTATGAAATCAACTGGGCAAACCAACTGAGGAAGCATGTACAGGAAGTAAAAAGACCCATTGTCTGCAGAACCCGCGAAGCAGCGAAAAATCCGTGTTATATATTTAGATATGCTTACATATAAAATCCGCGATAGAGTGAAGCCGCGAAAGTCGAAGTGCGATATAGCGAGGGATTACTGTATTTGCGTCTGGCCATTCGTTACTTTAAAAAGTAAATCACACTACTTAATGCACATTACTTTTTACATGTTATCCTGTTGCTCTTGAGATTGCACTGCTGAGCTTAGCACTGTACATTCAGCTTATCCACATAAATACACAGATTTCTGAAATACTGAGGCAGATTATTTCATCCAGGAGAAGGAATAACTTGACCACCCAAGCATTTGTCTCAAGAAAAGTATCTTGTGAATGCTTCTAACTGTGGCTGTGGCAATGCATTAAGGGTTAACATGATCAAATAGTTGGGTTACTCAAACAAAAATGTACATCTGTTAACAAGAGACCAATAACCAGGTTTCTCTAACTGGTATAAGTGTTTACATAACATTTTAGAAACCAGGTTTTTGTGAACAACTGGGTTTTTCCAAAACATGTAAACAGCACGGACAGAAAGAATCTTGCCTCTAGGTGACGGAGATTCTCATCAACTGTATTTAATCTTGAACAGATCGATTGCAAATGGTGCCAAGAGTCTCCAACTATCAAAGCTTATTCCACATAATATCTAGGATGACACCGTTCTATGTGAGGGTCCATTCACTACATACAGGAAGCATGCTGCTGAAGTGGGGCAGGTGAGTAATCAAAATGAAGCTATAAACATGACTGTCAGCATTCATAACCAAAAAGACAGCTATGAACTTGCAAGTATACATATGCTTCCACATTAGAGACAAACGTTTTGAAGGATAAACCGATAGTCCGGACACTGGCAACTATATTGAGCGAAAACCACACCTACAACAAGGTACCTGTATCACAGCGATCAGGCAGGATTTAAAAAAAAAAAAAAACTAAGATAATCCGATTATAAACCTCTTCTCACCAAACATCTTACCTAATTTATATAAATGTAATGTTTATAAACATAAAAATAAAATGAACATCTAAATAAAGCACACATACAATTACATTATGTCATGATGATCATGCTATGATAAGATTATGTGTTGATTAATTTTATTTAATTGGACTTGATGACAGTTCTTAAAAGGGAGATACAATTACACAAAAAATAAAAGCACTTTTAGCTGGCAGAAGCTTCAGCTTGAAGATAAAAGCCACTTTACTCTGATCTTCATTAACGCACACATTGCCTTATAGTTTATAAAATTGAGTCTCACCTTTCTAGTTCATTAATACACAGTGTGATGGGAACAATTCAAACATATTTGGAATGCAATCAAAAAAATAAATTAAATGAGTTTCAAACCCTTTATTCTCATGTTAATTAGGAACCTTGAAAACTGCAATTGGGATGTGGTATATATGATTAAGATCGGTTACTTGAGAATTTCCCTCCCTGGTATAGCGTTAAAGGAAAAACATATTATATAATTGAACTAGATGGTGTCAAACTGCTATCCAAAGATGTAAATGACTGGTATAGATTTAAATTAAATATTCTGTAAACCTGACTAAACTGGGTTATAGGGGACAAAGCATCGTTCCTTTGTAGAATATGCTCTTGAAACATCATGACACTCACTTAAATAAGGTCAATCAAGAGTCATCAGATAATTTAGCAGCAGTTCTTTGGTAAGCATGTAAGAAAGATAAGAGCACTTAAACTGAAATGTAAACACACTGTTTTGTAATGAACTATGATGACAGGTAATTACAATCAAAAAATGACTTGTTCTTCAAAATACTTACAATCACATCAAAAAGTGTATTGCACACAATTAAATGTTAGCCTTCTTTCAAAATGACCTACCACCACAAATAAGAGAGGATGCTGCCTCAAAAATACTACTTGTCAATGTCATTGAATGCTTCTTGTTACTATGCAAATAAGTAATTGCATATTAAGTAACAGTTAGGAAATAACTACACCACCTTGTACTGGAATAACTGTTTTTAACATATTCTTATAACTGCTACTAGTTTCTACATCACAGAGATGAAACACAGGCGGGTCCATTTATCTATGGCCAGCCACTTCAAATCAGCAACATCATAAAAGCCTTGTTTCAGGGTCTGTGTCTCTGGATTTTCAGTTAGCCCTTCTCAAACAATTATTTCATTTTAGCTACAGTTAGTTATACATAATTATTGACTTTCTCCTTTGGCAGGAAGCCACATGTATTGATTGTCTTTGTTGACCACAAGTGGAAATTTGTTTTCCACAATTTTGTTCCAGTCAAAAGAAATGCATACATAAAACAAAATCAAAACAAGTTCTTCCAGTTTGCCAACAATGTCATTTTTGTTTCAGTATGTAATAAAAAACACTTGTTTAGCAGTGTGATTTTTCCATGATGAATCTGGGGAGTGACTTATTTTACTGCATAACCCAAATTTTACTTTTGTCAATACTCCAGTAGGGTACCTGGAAGGCATAAGGAGATGAGCCCCATCTACCTTTCAGGTGAGACGGTGGCCACATACAAAGTGGCTCAGTTTTCATTTTCACTGCAGTCTTATTCAGTGCCACATGATCATAGCCAAGCACATCAAAATCTCTACCATATCTCCATTAAACGCACCAAACACAAAAGCATGGAATAAAATTGAAAAATTAAATGAGGGAGCAAAGCAATGGCAGACAGCATTGTTTTCCTAGTAAACTAAGTGTCTCTTTTCCCTGTTGTACACATCAGAGGTCATAAAAAGGTGTTTAGAAGGAACATCAAGGTAAATGTCTATTCATATAACTCTGCATATCTATGGTGTTAGTGGCAAAGAAAATCCACGAGTAAAGGAAAAAAAAGTATAAAAAAAAATAGTTGCGGAGAATCACAACATGCTTTCTTAATATCACTTAACATGGAAGCTTAATTACTGCAATGACATGAAGGAAATGATAAGAATAATTGTGTAAATATCACAAGGGGGTAATCCTCAGAAAGAACCACACAGGACCATCACCTTTACAAAACAAAACAGTAGCTGGGGATGTTTACAAGGACATAATATTCACAAAGATTTTGATCAGTCAAATCAACATGATCAAAGGTTTTCAAAATACTTGCAAGCAGGTCAGTGCAAACTTTATTATTTAGTTTTGTATTGCAAATTTGCAGGAGATAATACAGACTAAGTATGGATTTATCAGATGCCAGTGGAGTCTGTTGAAAGATTAAAAAAAAAAACAAAAAAAAACCCCACAAACACACAAGACTAACCACATATACAGTTAGGTCCATAAATATTTGGACAGAGACACCTTTTTCTAATTTCGGCTGTGTACATTACCACAATGAATTTTAAATGAAACACCTCAGATGCAGTTGAAGTGCAGACTTTAACAAAACGATTCCATAAAAATGTGAGGCAACTAAAGCATTTTTTTTTTATTTATTTATTTTTTTTTTTTTTAAACACAATCCCTTCATTTCAAGGGCTCAAAAGTAATTGGACAATTGACTCAAAGGCTATTTCATGGCCAGGTGTGGGCAAGTCCGTCGTTATGTCATTATCAATTAAGCAGATAAAAGGCCTGGGGCCTCATGTATAACGCCGTGCGTAGAACTCGCACTATAACATGACGTAAGCACAAAAGCGGAAATGTGCTTACGCACAGAAAAATCCAGATGCAGGAATCTGTGCGTACTCCAACTTCCACGTTCTTCCGCTATATAAATCCCGATCAGCGTGAAAATTAACGCTTGTGCACGCGCTTTATGTAACGCCCTAAACTCCTCCCAGAATTACGCCTCTTTGAATATGCAAATCAATATAAATCACCGTTAAGCTCAGGTGAAAAGACAATGGGAAAAGCACGGGGGAAAATATAACGATTTCAGCGAATACCAAGTGGAGGCAAAGGAAAAATATACTATTTGTTTAATTAAACCATGGTATACTCAACAAAAGGAAGTTGATCGAGTGACATAGCGTATTGGAGAAACTTGAAAGCTCAGATATCAGTCGCTGTGAAAAGGCGAGTCGTAGCCCACTGTCTGAGTGTCATATGAAAGCTTTTTAGGGTACAGAGAAAAAAAAGGCACAGTGGGGAAAAAAAGCACGAAATGTCAACTTCAATCTCGAAATTTCCACTTTAATCACGTAGTTTATTTTGTCATTAAAGTAGAACATCATAAACGTCATTTTAAAATCATTTACTTAACCAGTTTCTAAAATCACATCGTAATTAAAGTAGCACGTTAAATGATTTGTTTTGTATTTGATCTTCTATGTGCCAATGTGTGTGAATCACTACTTGCTTCTTAAACCGGCTCTCTTCCTCCGACTGTACACAGAATCCATTACATTCGTGAAATTACAGCTCTCTGAATAACTAAAATACTGTGATATATACGTGACATCATTAAGAGTTAAAGCACGTTATTAAACATGGGTTTCACAGCGCAGCGATTGTGCACGACCATCGATGAAATAATTTATTGCAGCAGTATCGAGGCGGCTCTAGGTTTGTGGTGGCACTGGGCAGAAAAAGAATCAGTGGCTCCTTCGCCCGCCAATGTCAGTGAGGTAGCTTATGCACGGCGGATGGCCACGTCCATTGCAGACACTAGCCGCCACGTGCTCATGACACAAGCATTTACCTTTTGTCGAAATTTGCCGCTGCATTTTTAGCTGTGTCGTTATTTTCTCTTTCTGTTTTATATTCAATATATATTGGCGTGGCCGCCCATGCAGTTCTTGCTTTTCTTTCTCCAAGTAACCAATTGCCACACAATCAGCTCAGTAATAGATGTTAAGCCATCTGTAAACTTAGAGCGCTGATTCTTTAAAAAGTTTAAGGAACATTGAAATATGTTCGTAGTACATGTTTAATTATTCTATCCTTCACGCCAGTCCCAGTGAAGAATATAGATTATTTAAATGAAGTTAAAGTTTTACCTGTATAATATAATAAACATATTTTGCTGCATTTCATCTTAAAAATGATATTGTCATCATATGTAAATACACGCTTTATAAAGTGGCGCAGGTTGTGTAACATTATAACTGTAGTGCAAGTTTACAGTGAGGTAATTGTACTTATAAGTACAAACAGTTCTACAAGGAGCAGTGATTGAGTGCGTTTAAAGTTCTTGGGATGAAACTGTTTCTGAACCGCGAGGTCCGTACAGGAAAGGCTTTAAAACGTTTTGCCGTGGCTGAGGTAGCGTGTACCTGATGCTGTATACCGATAATTCTCTTTCCGAACAGCTGCTGCTGTGATTCACACTCAGATACAGTGATATAAATACTCCGAGTCGTGCAGTGAGAGTAATATGGAAAAAGATGATCCGCTGTGGCAACTCCTAACGGGAGCAGCTGAAAGAAGAAGGTGCAGTGAGAGTAACAACGCTAAAGCAGTTATGGTATTTGGAATACTATGGCTATTTCCTGGACCATTATATTGTTACAAGTTAATTACAATCAGATGCGTTACAATAATAAACAATATGCGGTTAGTTTCAGTGTATTTATAAAGCCGCGTCAGGAAAATAATGAGTAACCACAAGGAACAGTAGCACTGCTTTGACGCTGGGTGCCGCCAGTCTGCAAAACCGAGCGGAGAACTTGCGTACGACAAGGTATGAGGTACCGTGGAAAAGTGCGTGGCTTTACGCCAAGTGTAGGTTTTATACATCGCGATTTGAACGTGGAAAAGTTCTTATGCAACATTTCTGTGCGTACGCACCGTTTATACATGAGGCCCCTGGAGTTGATTTGAGGTGTGGTGCTTGCATGTGGAAGATTTTGCTGTGAACAGACAACATGCGGTCAAAGGAGCTCTCCATGCAAGTGAAAGAAGCCATCCTTAAGCTGCGAAAACAGAAAAAACCCATACAAGAAATTGCTACAATTTTACAAGTAGCAAAATCTACAGTTTGGTACATCCTGAGAAAGAAAACAAGCACTGATGAACTCAGCAATGCAAAAAGACCTGGACATCCACGGAAGACAACAATGGTGGATGATCACAGAATCATTTCCGTGGTGAAAAGAAATCTCTTAACAGCCAACCAAGTGAACAACACTCTCCAGGGGGAAGGCGTATCAATATCCAAGTCTACCATAAAGAGAAGACTGCATGAAAGTAAATACAGAGGGTGCACTGCAAGGTGCAAGCCACTCATAAGCCTCAAGAATAGAAAGGCTAGATTGGACTTTGCTAAAGAACATCTAAAAAAGCCAGCACAGTTCTGGGAAAACATTCTTTGGACAGAAGAAACCAAGATCAGCCTTTAACAGAATGATGGCAAGAAAAAAGTATGGAGAAGGCATTTGTAAAACACGGTGGAGGCAGTGTGATGGCTTGGGCGTGCATGGCTGCCAGTGGCACTGGGACACTTGTGTTTATTGATGACTAGCAAAATACCCATACTTTGCAGCGGAGAAGTAGTGTGTTAAAGAAGTTATGAAAAAGAAAAGGAAACATTTTAAAAATAATGTAACACGATTGTCAATGTAATTGTTTTGTCACTGTTATGAGTGTTGCTGTCATCAAGGATTTGATTATCATTATTTCTTTCAATCAGGTTCGTATTTGGAGGATGTGTTGTGTTAAAGTTACATTCCGTGTTTGTCTAGTCTATCCCTGACCATCTCATCTTCGTTTGCATAACAGAAGGACTTGGATAGCATACAGACCTGGGCAGATTTGTGGCAGATGAAATTTAATGTCAGTAAATGTAAAGTATTACACATAGGAAGTAAAAATATTAGGTTTGAATACACAATGGGCGGTCGGAAAATCAAGAGTACACCTTATGAGAAGGATTTAGGAGTCATAGTGGACTCAAAGCTATCAACTTCCCAACAGTGTTCAGAAGCCATTAAGAAGGCTAACAGAATGTTAGGTTATAAAGCACGATTTGTGGAGTACAAGTCCAAGAAGGTTATGCTCAACCTTTATAATGCACTGGTGAGGCCTCATCTTGAGTGCTGTGTGCAGTTTTGGTCTCCAGGCTACAAAAAGGGCATAGCAGTGCTAGAAAAGGTCCACAGAAGAGCGACTAGGCTGATTCCAGGTCTACAGGGGTTGAATTATGAGGAAAGATTAAAAGAGCTGAGCCTTTACAGTTTAATCAAAAGAAGATTAAGAGGTGACATGATTGAAGTGTTTAAAATTCTGAAGGGAATTAGTACAGTGGATCGAGACTTGTATTTTAAAATGAGTTCATCAAGAACACGGGGACACAGTTGGAAACTTGTTAAGGGTAAATTTCGCACAAACATTAGGAAGTTTTTCTTTACACAAAGAACGATAGACACTTGGAATAAGCGACCAAGTAGTTTGGTAGACAGTAAGACGTTAGGGACTTTCAAAAATCGACTTGATGTTTTCTTGAAGAAAACAAGTGGATAGGACTGGCGAGCTTTGTTGGGCTGAATGGCCTGTTCTCGTCTAGATTGTTCTAATGTTCTAATAAGCACAGTCCTTCACCCACGAATATTTAGCGGCAGCGTGTCTATTTGATTGCTGCTGACGGAACGGCCTTATATGGGCAGGCACTCAATTACGTGGGAGGCGTGACGATGAGGGACACAACTCCGCCTCACACGGCGATCGAGCTGCAGGCTATGGCCGTATATATATACGTAAGTAGGTTCCAGTTATGACTGTTGCGTGTAGAATTTTGAAATGAAACCAGCCTAACTTTTTTAAGTAAGCTGTAAGGAATGAGCCTGCCAAATTTCAGCCTTCTACCTACACGGGAAGTTGGAGAATTAGTGATGAGTCAGTCAGGGCTTTGCTTTTTATTAGTACAGATGTGACACAGGACAGAAGCAGCCGAATGAATTCCGATGTGTTCAGAGACATACTGTCTGCTCAAATCCAGCTAAATGCAGTCAAATTGACTGTGCAGCGTTTCATGATACAGATGGACAATGACCCAAAAACATACAGCCAAAGCAACCCAGGAGTTTATTACAGCAAAGTGGAAAATTCTTAAATGGCCAAGTCAGTCACCTGATCTTAACCCTCTGAGCATGCATTTCACTTGTTGAAGACTAAACTTCAGACAGAAAGGCCCACAAACAAACAGCAACTGAAAGCTGCTGTAGTAAAGGCCTGGCAGAGCATTAAAAAGGAGGAAACCCAGCATCTGGTGATGTCCATGAGTTCAAGACTTCAGGCTGTCATTGCTAGCAAAGGGTTTTTCAACCAAGTATTAGAAATGCACATTTTATTTCCAGTTATTTAATTTGTCCAATTACTTTTGAGCCCCTGAAATGAAGGGATTGTGTTAAAAAAATGCTTTAGTTGCCTCACATTTTTATGCAATCTTTTTGATCAACCCACTGAATTAAAGCTGAAAATCTGCACTTCAACTGCATCCGAGTTGTTTCATTTAAACTTCATTGTGGTAATTTACAGAACCAAAATTAGAAAAAAAGTTGTCTCTGTCCAAATATTTATGGGCCTAATGCAGTGTCTTTTGACTCTCTACATCTATTTCAAAGGTATTAAAAACAGTGATTGTGCCGATGATTTCTTTTTGACTGATAACCACTCACTCCAGCGAAAATGAAAAAAGAAAAAAAAAAAAAGAGGAAAAATACTCTTTAAAACTCTTTGAATGGATGACTTGCAGGACTACCAAATATCTTTCGGATGTCTGTATGTACATTCAAATGAAAACATTGTTTCTGGTGTCAGTTCAACAAAGGGCAGATGACAGCAATATGCTGGCATTACAAATACTACAGGATTCATTTGCCAGAAAATCAATAGCATGTCTGAGTCTTATTCACTGTTACCGCCTATGAAACACACCCCAGTTCCACAAAAGTGTTAACATCAAGGGGGCAGGAAAAGGATGTGGAAATCTCTTTATGAAGTGACAGAGGATGTACAGTCTTACCATTTTAATTTACAAGAAAGGAAGTAATTGGTTGCATGTAAATGGCCAGTAATGATTATGTTGACTTGAATGTGCATTTAAAATACTGTATATAATAATAATGTAATGGAATCAATGAACTTCATGTGGTTTGAGATTTCTTTCCATTGACGATTTTAATCATAATTTTCAAATGTCATAATAATATAAGTAAGTGTGAAAATTCTAGCCCTTAAAAACAGTGCATATTACACTTGGAAACAGAATACATGAAACCTGTGGGTTTAGAAATATAAAAGAAGTGGAAAAAAATGGTTAAATGTTTTCAGGTCATACAAAATACCAATCTGTCAAACCGAAAAAAAATTGGTTCTTTGCCACTTTTTGGGGTGAATTTTCACAGCAAAGGCATGCAGAGTAAATAAGCCAACAACCAAGAGCTAGCTGTTTTCACCTAAAATCTACAACAACGTAAAATTTAAGTTTATGCACTTATTAACTTAACGATGAAAAAAAAAAAAAAACCTAAAACACTTACATGGTTAGTTGTTTCAATTTATTTTTGGGCCTTCCAACTGGTTTTGCATATCTTCTTTTTATCTGGGCAGCTCTTTTATGTAGCAGGGCTTTCCCCTTTTCTTTCGGTCTACAGACATGACAAATCCATGTTCCTGTGTAGACAATATCATGTAAAGTAAAACAGCAAATGGCTTCACAGTACTCTTATCTGTTTTTACTATACTCTGTACTACAATCATCATGTAACATTTTTGCATATAAACTGTAGTATTCAGCAAAGGAAAACATATCCAAAGAGTTAGTGGTACTGAACAAACCAAAGGAAAAAACTTCACAAAAGTAGTCACATGACTTTTGCATCTTTAACAAAAAAGTAAAACAATCACCTTTAGGCATTTTTGAAAGTGGAGGATCACAACATTCCATATGGAATCCTCTATCACAAGAGTCACAGAATAGCATGTCCTCCTGTAAATGCAAAGTACAATGTAAATACAACATATTAACATGATAAGAACTTATCACCTATTTCAGAAAAACATTCCTTTAAGAATACATTTTTAATAAAGGGATCATTGGTGGTATGAAATCAAAAGAAATAATGCAGAGTTGATTTTGTTTCTTTTTTCACATTTGCGTCGGTTTTAAACTACCTTCTCATATCTTACATAAACCTCTAAAATAAGCAATATACCCAAGTGTTAGCATCAACTAAATTAAATTGTAGAGTAGTGATCTTATTTAAAGGATGTTTTTACACTAGCACTACAAAATGGCCTAGAATTCATGTGGTCCTAATTGACAATCATTATAGAAGATTTAAAATAAGAAGCTACACAACGGAAATTGATCACATAGTCCTAACATTTATTCACAGCTCACTGCTAGGCTCACGTTACAACAACCAAACAATACCTCATGGCAGATAAAAATACAGGTAAAATTCCGTTATAACGAACTGCTAGGGACCTAAAAAATATTTTGTTGTAATGAGATTCTGTATGTGTTGCTATAGTGAAGCTTTCTTTAACTTGCATCCAGGCGTTTGCAACCATTTCAATAGCTTCTTTTGCATTCATTTTAATCTTCTCCTGTCTACAAGTTATGCTGATGAGAATTTTTCTCAGCATTTCCTTGCGATAATACACATTCAGGGTGCGAATGATGCCCAAAATCAATGGCTGAAGCACTGCTGTGCAATTGGGTGGGAGGAATTCAACATGATCATTACCTAAATGAGGGAGCATGTTGTGGGTAGCACAGTTATCAATCTGTGTAAAATTGTTTGTCCGTTGCCAGGGCAGGGCAACCGCAGGCTCACAACGCTGCAGTGAGGTGCCACAGAAGCGAATCTAAAAGATCGTGGTCACGCTATAAGTCCCTGTCTTACACCCCAAAACATGAGGCTGAGCCTCAGTACTTTAGCAAAAACAGCTTTACTCAGCATGAAACAGGAAGAGCACGGTTGTTTATTGTAGCGTGATCTGCCACTCTCCTATAAACAGACACAGCAGTCAGGCAGGGTTGTGATCAGGTTAGTGGCCAAATAATCCTGTTTCATGCATTTACAAAGTTTAGAAACCTCACATTTTCTTAAATGATTGCCACATTAATAGGAATTTTTCTTGAACGAGCATCACTGAACCACATAAAAACGGCTTTTTCAGCATCTTCAAATGCAGCAAACCACCAAAAACAAAAACAGCAAAACAGTACGAGGAAAGTTCTAACAAAGAAAATTTTTTTAACAATGTTTGTTTGGCGGATCGTTGTACACAACTGAGCGTGGACTACAGAACTAACTGCTCTGCAAATGATTCATTCAAGCATTTCAATGTCACTTCGTTGTAATGAAAGTATCTGCTGAATAAACTTTGTAGTAACGAGATTTCTATAGACTTGTGTCATATGGGGAAACTGTCAGGACCATAAAAATACTTCGTTGTAATGAAAATTCCGTTGTAAAGATATTCGTTGTAACGGAATGGTTGGATAGCTTCTTCTGTCTATTAAACTTACAGGGCAGGTTTTTTTTTCCTGATGATGGTGGGGTGGGGCACAATTCTTATTGGCTGAGGGTCAACATTTCAAATTCGAGAGTTGGCTGGCATTACATTCTCCACTTCAGCAAATTTATGCACAAGTTGAAGACTTTTATCAAAGAACACATCCAATGTTGCTCCTCTCTTTGTACATGGATGCTCTAGTCACAGAGAATTTCTCAGCTTTGAATTTAATGACAGCCCATTATATATACAGCTTGTCTCATAATTGTAGTGCATTTTCGAGTTTCTGTCTGGTGGCAGTTTGCCTTCAGGTCTTCATATGGATTGGAGCTGCAGGGTGTGCAGGTTCTGGAAAGGTCCATGACCAAGACTTCAGGGAAAACCACCAATTAATTGCTCAGACACAATCATGACGTCACTGAATGCCAATGTATAATCTGATTTTACACAAAGGTTTTCCCTGCAACAGGCTGATTGTATTTTATTAACTCATGCTCTCTACAGACGTGGCACCATTTTTATGTTTAATAGGAGTCTTTATTTATTTATTTTTTAAGAAGACTTTTTCATTGTAGGAAGTTTATTGCAATCAGAAGCTTGCTCTCTGTCAGACAAGGTTTATGTGAGCACCATTTCTCTATGTAGTTCAAAATCACCGCCCCTACTTTGAGCGTTACCTTCACAAGGAGTTGGGTTGGTTCAGAAATGTCACACTCTGTGAGCGGTCTAATTGTTCCCATTCCCTCAGACATACAGTATATCATACATCTAGTTCTGAGGGACTAATGATACAGGGATAAACTAAAATGGGTTTCTTTTTCACCTTTGCAGCTAAAGCAAAAATATAATACAGGTGCACTTAAAATGTATTTTTTCAATGCACCGGTTTAAGCCAGTGTGTCAGGCCAGCAGTCCTCTACGACACGGAATATGTGTCGTTGGCGGAGGTATCCATTCACTGCAGACATTGAACAGGCTCTTCAAAACTTTAACCATTTTAACACAGACTGATTTGCCCATGTTTGATTCCTCATACTCTCAATATTTATGTTCCTTATATCAAAATAAAAACAATCCACAACTCTTTCAAAATATTTAATCTAGATAAGTAAATATGCATGTAAATTACATCAGAGTAAGCTGCAAACATCTAATGTTTTTATCAAAACATACATTTTGAAATGTGTGATGGAATAAACTTTTAGACACTATAAAACTTGCAAAGAATACGTCAGGAAAAAACGATGGCTTTCAAACAAGTAATGCGAATACAAATATTTTTTTTCCCCCAACATTACCCTTTTCAACTGAAAAAAATAAGTGTAAGGCTTTTATATTTTATTCCATCCATTCTTTAAACCTACTCATTCCACTAAAGGTGGTGGAGAGCCTTAAAAGGAAGGCAAGTTAACAGTTAGTACAGTACTACATGAATAAGTATCTAACACGCAATCTAATAGATGGTCAAAATGTTGTTATATCTTTCTGTTACAAGTGGTTTAAGAACTTGTAGAACAACAAATAACCATGTTAAAAAATACAGTAATAAATTGGTAACTGCTTGGAACCTTTTTAATAGTGATGCTTCGATCAATTGGCTTCTGATCGAGATTGGACAATTTTCACTCTAGCTGGTAAATAAACTTTTTTTTTTTCCCCCTCCAGACCCTGATTTTCAAAGCTTAAGGAAATTAAGCTGTATTGATCCTCTATGCAAGGTTTTACAGTAACAGTGTCATTTTGTTGTCAAACTTCCTGTAATCTGAGTGCCAATGGTAAGACTTCTGGAGAGAATGAAGGCAGGAATATTAGCTTTTACATTAAGTTTTATTAATACAAAAAGTTTTAATAGGATTTTATTTTTATGGTCACTAAACAATATGCCTACAGAATTTAATTTTGTTAATAAACAATGAACACATTTGTGGTCTGCAGATTAATTATAAAAATGCCACCATAACATAAGGTTTCTAAATGGCTGGCTAAGCAAGAACTCAGCTATTAAACACAAAAAGGTTAGAGAAAACATATCTCGGGGGGGAAACCCTGATTGGAGTATCCAAACTACCATTAAAACTTAATTCTGTCTGTGTTATTAAAAAGAACAAAGTGGGGGTGGATGGCACAATTTCAGGAGGACATGATCAGCCATTCATTTACAAAACTGACCTTTTTCAACAAAGTTTTCTGAAGTGACTTATGATTTACAGCCAAAACTGTATTTGTAATACCCAAGCAAAAGTGTAGTAATGTATAGGACACAACACATCAAGCAAAAGTGAAAAATGGATTTCATGTTTCATATCTCCATTACAGCTGAGCTCTCAAGTGTAAACAATCCATGCTCAATATATTTCGTTTATATTGAAAAGCCCCGTGTTACAAAATACAGTGGTGGGGTTTGGCAGATAATGGTCAGTGGACAACTGGTTGATAGCATTTTATCTCAATATCAACTGATAGGGTCTACATAAAGAGCTCCTGATTTTAAACAGCTAACATATCCGGCACATAAAAGCTGAACAACCCAAAGCACGTAAAGCACCAGTTCATCTAAATTATCTTCAGAGAGCACCAAATTGTCAAGAGTTACACACTGAGTAAAGAAATGGGAAATTCATATTCTAAGAGAACATTTTATTACAGCAAATTTGTACAAAAAAATGTTATACTTCATGCCTTACATTTCCAGTGTATAGTAGGTGCAACTTTAAGATATAATTAGATGATATGGGAAGAGGTGTTGGTGGTGTTCATCCGTCCTTCACAGATATCATTTCAGAGGTGAGACCCCACCTGTAAAACCATTCTCCTACTTCAAACACCAAGTGGAGGTAAAGGCTTCATATTTGGTTTAAAAGGGTGCACCATGCTGTGCAGTGTACTTCAATGGCAACATCAAGTCTGCTTCAAACCACAATTTTACTTTTATTTTTTTTTCCTCTTAGAGTTACACTGGTGCTGTAGTTAAATTGTAAACTGAGAAAGACAAATAATAGACCCTGCAAGTAAGAGGCAGCAAAATACCACTTCCTAACTACATTTGTGGATAGCTGAAGGATCATTACACTGAGAGAATAGGAGTGAAAAAGCACACAGTTCTAAACAGGAGGATGGTTTTAACTCACACAATTAACACAGCTATAGTATCTATTAAAATGCTCTTATGTTAAATGTAAAATGCTGTGTGTAGTCTTGTAGGTAGTAAAGGGCTTACAACTACTGCTAAGGAACAAAAAAAGATTGTATTCTTAAGAAATAAAGGACAATGGTATTTTTGGGTGTATTGAAATAGGCTGTTCGGTGTAGATGGCAACACAGTGGTCCTGTGGTTAGTGTTAACTGACAGACCAAACATCCTAGGTTAAGATACTGTGTTACATGTTGGGGTTTAGTTTGAAGGTTTTCCCCACATCAGAATTAGTTGTTTTGGTGATTCTTCATTGGTCCTGGCTGGAGTTTCAACTGAGTGGGCCCCGTGATTGGTCAGCATCGTGTGCAGGGGTAGTTCCAGCTTTGTATCCAAGACACTAAATTGGATTAAGTAGATTTTAAACAATAGGAGAGCATGAAAAATGTAAATGATACTGGAGACACCCTCATTCCTGCTGGGGCTCAATTAACCCTAACATTCAAGTGTACAAGCACTCAAAGAATGAGTAAGAAAAAAAAAGTGCAATCACTTAGTATCACTGTTACACCCTGATGGCAAATTTGAAATGGCAGCACCATAAAAGACATACATGCTGAACACTGTCACCAAAAACAATAGGCACTGTTTTGTTCTTTATGTAATGAGTACCCTAAAATGTACTTTTAGGTGCATTGCATTTGAAAAGCAATATATTTCACATTTCAATGGGTTGAAAAATGAACTATTCAACTGCCCATGTACAGACCTGCCAACAATAAATCAAGGCATAAATACAATTTCACAAACAGCAAATACAAATTTATGCTAACACATTGACTACTCTTTCTATAAGGCAAAATGAAAATGGAAGATGTTGTTAACTGGCAAAGTTAAAGACAAAAACTTAAAGCAACTCTGACTGAAGGTGAATGCAGCTCGACACATCAGGAATGAACCTAAACAAATATGCAAATAAATAAATAAATGTAAATACAGGTAAAATTCCATTACAACGAACTTCCAGGGACCTAAAAAATATTTTGTTGTAATGAAAAGTTTGTTGTAATGCTTTCTTTAACTTGCATCCAGGTATCTGCAATCATTTCAATAGCTTTCACGATAATTGTAATCTTCTCCTGTCTACAAGTTATGCTGAAAAGAATTTTTCTCAGGATTTCCTTGCAATAATACACTTTCAGGGTACAAATGATGCCCAAATCCAATAACTGAAGCACTGCTGAGCAATTGGGTGGGAAGAATTCAACGCGATCATTATCTAAATGCGGAAGCATGTTGTGGGCAGCACAGTTATCAATCAGAAGCCGAATTATCCTTTTCTTTTTCTTCATATTGTGAGGTTTCTGAACTCTTTTTGGATCCCCCACCACCCAACGGGAATGTCACAATGAAGTGTCACAGAAGCGTGATTGCTACATCTATGGAAGATTGTTTGTCCGTTGCCGGGGTAGGGCAACAGCAGGCTCACAGCAGGGCAGTGAGGCGCCACAGAAGCGAATCCTAAAAGGATTGGGGTCGCGCTTTAAGTCCCTGTCTTACACCCCAAAACACGAGGCTGAGTCTCAGTACTTTAGCAAAACCAGCTTTATTCAGCTTGAAACAGGAAGAGCACGGTTATTTATTGTAGCGTGATCTGCCACTCTCCTATAAACAGACACAGCAGTCAGGCAGGGTCGTGGCCAGGTTAATGGTCAAGTAATCCCGTTCCCTGCATCACCCATCGAGTTTGCTTTGGCGGAGACACACAGCAGAGCTGTGAGCCTGCTGTTGCCCCGGCAACATATAGTCTTCCACAGACACAGTGATCTCACTTTGGGATGCTCTTTGGCATGTCATCCAGTTGGGGGAGGTCCCAAGAGAGTTTAGAAACCTCACATTTTTCTTGAATGACTGAACCACATAAAAACAGCTTTTTCAACGTCTTCAAATGCAGCAGTTCGCATACATTTGCAACCCAAGATTTTTCTTTTTTTTGCTCGGCCTTTCAAAAAAGTTGACAGTGTCGATGGTTGAATTCCGAATTCACTGGCGACGTCTTTTTTCTTTTTGCTGCAATCTCAAACTGCAAAAATTTTTATTTTTTTTTTTTCTAATATGAACTGTTATTTTTTATGTCTGCTGTTTCTATAGGAGGGTGACAAGGAGTGAAATTCCAATAGATGTTTTTCAAATGTTAACTAGCAATAAGCAAAAAGGTATCACTGAAAACCACCGAAAACCAAAAAAAAAAAAAAAACAGCAAAAAAATTGTACAAGCAAAGTTTGAAGAAAGAAATTTTTTTACAATGTTTCTGTTTAGGGATCGTTGTGCACAACTGAGCTGTGACAACAGAAAAAACTGCTCTGAACTGGTTGATTCATTCAGGCATTTCAAGGTCTTTTTGGAACTTCATTGTAATGAAAGTAACTGCTGAATGTAATTTGTAGTAACAAGATTTCTATAGATTATTTTGATTTTCACTTTTCTTAGTGCTACTGTACTGTATATTAAAAAATAAGTGTTACACTAATATCACCCCTAACCAGAAATTGGATTAAGGAGGTCTGAGAATGCTTTGATACTTTTACCATTCATCAGACGTCATAAGGAGCCTTTGCAAAATTCAAAATATAGTTTATCCACATCACACTAAGTTTCAGAAATACATTTGCTACAAGGAGTAGGAAAGTTATTTGGGATAAATGAAGATTGTTTTTTTTTTTTATACACCTAATTAAAATTATTTTTAAGCGGCATAAAAAAATACAGTATACAAAAACACATTAAACTAGAGCAGTTGATAAATCGCCATTAGCCTGCAATCAAGTGATAAGAACTGAACAGACATCATAGGTGAACATCCACCTTCCTAACCCGCTTATCCAGGGCAGGGTCGTGGCGCAGCTGGAACCCATCCCAGCAAGCACTGAACACAAGGCAAAAAAATTCTCTGATAGGATGCTAGTCAATCACAGGGCAACCAACATGCACACAGGCCAGTTTAGCAAGGCTCATCCACCTAATTTAAATGTTATAAAATGGTGTGTAGAAACCGGAGTCCCAGGGGAACATAAGCAAATTCCAACCAAAGAACACCAGGGATATGAACCCCACAATCCTTCACTGTAAGGTAATGCTCTGCCCAATAAGAATTGCTGTCCTCAATATCTTCCATTCATTAATTCTCAGCCACAGACAAAATAATAATACAGGTAGTTCCCAGGTTACGGACATCCAACATACGACATCTGAACGGGCCGCAACTGCAACGCATGCACCTCAGTAATTGCTGCTCTGTCATCTTCGACCTGGGGAAGTTGCAAGCGGTGGCTGGAAGGAGGCGATTTCACTGCCCGCGCAGCGGTTTCACTGCCCATCCACCACACATGGCTGGCCCGTTCGTTCTCAGTGGGCGGCTGGTAATGCTGCAAGCGGTGACCCGGTTGTGGATGAACAGGGAGGCGGGCGGGGAGTAGCATTGTAGTGTGCATCGAATGGCTGCCTATTGAATGGGGGCGATTCACTACCCCACCGTGTTCGTTCTCGGTGGGCGTACGCTGCAGGCAGCATACTGTAGTGGAGGTGACTGTGAGGTGGGCTGGTGATGAACCGCCCATCGATGCACCAATTCATTCTCAGTAGCAAGCCTGCTTGTATTGTTACGTACATAGCAGGAAGTTGTCAGTACATCAGACAAGTGCCTTCCTGCTGTGATAGCGTGTACAGTACTGTGTAGAAGAGCTCATCTTAACCTTTTGTCTTCACCCCGCAACAATGTCTCTGAATCACAAATCAGATGCAAGTGCTGGTGATACAGTAAAGAGAAAAACCTTCAACAATGAAAATAAAGCAGAAATAATAAAAAAAGTCAGAGACAGGTGAAACTCCATCATTCATTGGCAGATCACTTGGTTGCAGTCGGTCAACAATAGCATTTATTAGAATAATGTACCTGTTCCGACTTACATACAAATTCAATTTAAGTACAAACCTACAGTCCCTATCTCGTACGTAACCCGGGGACTGCCTGTATAGTTAAAATGAAATTTTTGCTACTTGAAAATGGACATATTTATTTTAAGACTTTTCTTTATAAAAAAGACTGCGGTAACCATTAACCCCATTTATTTATTTATATAAATAAATATATATTTATTTTTATATATATATATATATATATATATATATATATATATATATATATATATATATAAAACACACACACACAAGAAGGTTATTTGTTAAAATGTATAAAGTATGATTTACTTTAGAATGCAGCTTCATGTGGCAAAGTAATAAATACCATGACTGTGAAGGAATGACTGACTTGAACACACCAAGCTTAACCTTTAATATCAAAACATTTTAATAATCTCTGCAGTGAACAACTTGAATCATGGCATTTTTACCATCTTGTGAAAATTAAATCTGTACAAGTTAGACTCACAGTCATCAGTTCAAAAGCTTTATTAAATTCATCAGATACAGTACTTTGACATGTTCTTGAGCATAATGATTTATTGATGAGTCTAACACTTAACTGCACTTTATTACGTAGGATATCTCTCCATACTTACTATAGAGATAACACAAGGTAACAAAATTATCTTTCTATACTTCACGAGTTAACTCTTCACTAAGCACAGAAACTGTGACTCTCGTACACATTGACTTCAGTTTTGTCCCCTTTTACCTGCACTCTCAAACTCAAACAATCTAAAATTTAACTCCTAATAACAACCAAAAACTAAACATGTTTATACCAACCTCAAAATAACAAAGCCAAGAGTACAGAGAGATGTGTTTCAAGTTGAAACTCCAAAATAAATGCACTGTTTCCACGATGACTACGCCAAAGATTAAAGCATGTCACACAATGATTACAAATGCAGTATAACATTCACACACTACTACTAACTTAAAAGAATATGCACAAAGCAATACACAAGAACAGGAACATTTGTGGTTTAAAGTATACAAGTGTGAAAATACAGAACAAAGTGAAAACAAAAGCCCTAGCTATATATACGTGCATGTAGGCAATGAAGAGTACTCCTATGCAGCCTTTTTTTTGGTTAGGTTTTAATCACAGTCTTGTGGAGTACAAGACTGCTGTGGCTGGGTGTGGTGGTTTGGTGTTGGTTGGAGGACATAAAGGAAAAAAAAATTTTTTGTAAATTGAAGTAATAACATTCTCAACACATACCTGTACCTCCCTCTGTCTAAGGATTGTGATTCTTTTTATAATGGGGTCCCTACAGACAGCATGTCAACCAACATTCATATCTTCTTTCTAAACCTTCCATTTCCCAGTAGAAAGACAGCTCATCAAATTGCAGTATCAGCCTGCTGAACGGTCCCCAAGCCAGCAACATTCACTGTATATTTTAGTCTTTTAGGCATTTCCAAATAAAAATACTATTATGATTATACTGTTTTCTGGAGTATTTTTGCATATACACCTACTGTGAACAACTGATATGCACCAAATGGCATAAAAGCACATCAGCCAAAGCTCCCCAGTAAAACAGTTTAAACTGAAAGGTTTTCTTATTTGGTTAAAAGTATCATTTTTGGATTTTGATAATAAGTTGCAATCAAATTAACAGTTATATTTTATTAAATTATGAAAACATTTTCTTCTAATAGTCTTAATTTCATACCCAAGTACAGCACAGTAATAAATACACAAATACAATTCAAGGTGACCTCTGAATGGGGGAAAAAGGAAAATGAAATAAACAAAAAACTTACAAGAGCCTAAAAGTAACAAATTATCATTGCTGATGACTTACCGCATTTTTGCCCTGAATTCGACAAGCACTGCAAGTTTTACATTCAATGCATTGCCATCTTAAAGCCTTTACGTTGATCGTTAGCTCAGCAGAAAATTTTAAACACGATGGATGACCTTTAGAAAAAGGAAAGAAAAAATCCAAAATTAATCACTTTGTGGTGAAATAAGCATTTGGAGTTATGTAATAAAAGTATACACTGGAGTATCAAAGCACCATACTCAGAAATTAAATATACTTTGCTGCAAATATTCTCTTTACCAGCAACTTTGCTTCATTTCAGCATAAACACCCTTATTCTATGTAGGACACTGCTTATATTTTAACTTTTTAATTTCTCTTAGGGTACACTATTTCCAAGAATCCTTTCCAGTTTGGTTTAGTGGTTGTAAAGCTTGACAGAATCATGAATAAACTACAAGCATTTGGGCTCATTTTGAGGCCACCCCACCAAATTAAAACTTTGAATTTAGAATATTGTCTCAATTTACAAAATCAAATCTTAACACACTGCATCAGTCTTACTGGGTGTTCAGGTATGTGAAAGACTACTATTACACATATTTAAGGAACTAATTAAGATAATCGGAGTTTAAATGAGGCAGAAAAAGCAATGGCATTTACTTGAAAGAAAGTGAATCTATGAACATAATGTAAAACTATTCCAACAAACTGTTTCTCTTTTAAGATAGTAACTTTTACACTAACATTTTGAGCAGCTAAAGAAAAGACTTAATGTTATAATGGATCAATTGTTTGAAAAAGCATTAATTAAAAAGCTTAATTTACATATTTAATATATTTTTTTTAAGTTACAAGTTGCTGATGGAGTGGAGATGCAAGGATGGGTCTGCCATTTAGAAAAAGTGATTCACATGACAGGAGAATCCCTTCTTCCTCAATTGCATATTGTTAAAACTGTAGAAGCCAATTCCTGCGACAACTTCTACAGTGTCAAACATAGCACTCTTGATATGATAAACATGGTAACCGAGAAAGATCAATAGTGCAAAAAGAGTATTTGTTAACCTCTCTCACATGGTGATAGGAAGCTTATCTCACATCACAGTGAGTGTTAGAGTGCAAGCATTGGAAGGGAGGGTGCCTTTAATTTATTTGTTATTACAGTTTCAAAAATAATGCATTTCAAAATCAGTAAGAAATGTAGTAGTACTTTATTAGAATCTGATTAAATCTCCTATATTGTCCTTTTTTCTTGCACTACTGCATACAGTGAAAGAGAGAAAGAGGGAGGATATTCTTGTGAAAAATACTGAATATTCTTCCTTTTTATGTACAATCACTAGTTTACATAAAGTTGAATTTATGTCAGTAACTATGTTTCAGGTGCGCTGCCTTTTCTTGTCAATAAACACATTGGCCATTTTCACAGTCCTTGGGTTTGCCGATACGCTGCAAGTCAGAACAGCATGAAAATGTGCGCTACCTATGCAAAATAAAACATAACTAGAAACTACCCAGCTGGTAGTAACACCCATACTATGTCAACACATTAAAAGGTGGCATATTTACAAACACATTAAATCTTTACCACTTATTTTTAGGAATAGGAAAATAAGGTATGGCAAGTGATGAAGATGTCTGCCTCATTTAGGGACTGTCTAAACCCTGCTCAAACCCAGTAAATGATACTTTCATTTAGAATGCTTATTAACAAGTCAAATTCAAGATGACACACTCCACAAGGATATCTTTTTTCCTTTGGTTTTTGCTTCACCTCAACTGGGTAATGCATAATTTTCATACTTTTAGCTGAGCTCTTTTATCTTAACTAATTTTTGTCTAAAACATCTAAATGATGAGTGCATAAAGTCTCACTGGCAAATAATATAACAATTTCTGAAGTTTAGTTTTACTTACTTTTAAATACTATACACCCCCATTCATTTTGCTGCAACATTTAAAATGCTTTTACACACTTTTTAACTCTTGATACAAAAATGTTTTACATTGGAAAAAAGTGATTTCTCTTTATTGGAAAAAAATCACAGCTGTGTGTGTGCGTTAGTTTTTCAAGTTTTTACTTTTGTAATGTACTACACTTTGGCTTGTACATGAAATGGAAAGTTTATGTACCTGTCCAACCATGTTGGAAAATTAAGATGGGGGAAACATGTATAAAAAGTGTGGTAAATTCTACATGGTGTGACCGAAATGTATGTAAATACCCTAAAATTAAAGTGTGCAATGTGCACATTAATTACATATGAATTGTTTGATTTATAATTTTAAACCATGGAGTCGAGGGGTAAAAATCAAGAAAAAAATGTTGTCAATGTTGTTTACAGTAGTTTGAAGTTCTTCTTTAAGCAAGGTATTACAGTAATTGAGCTAGCCAGCACAAGTCTGTTTTTTTGCTGCAAACCTCCTGTAAAGAGAGGAGTAAGGCAGACTTTACCAGAGAGAGAGAGAAAGAATTGGGACAATATTTTAAAATTAATCAAAGAAGTCATCTTGTGCAAACAGACAAACAGCAAGAAAGGCTACTCTAATGAATTCAGACCTATTTCTTTTGCCGTTTAATTAAAATGAACAAATCTTGTTCGAAGAGGGCGAATGATGTTGTGTTAAGTACAGTACCTGCCATTTTCAATTACACAAAGAAACAAGATTTTGAAATTGCTACTTAGTAAACAATAGGCTTTTTAGCTTAACAGCAAAATGTGTCCAATTTCATTTGTTAAACATGTTAGTCTTCTTAATAAACAGCTTATGCACATTCAATAGATTTTTAGGTGCATTTGCCTATAATCAACAAAGCACCTATTGTGATAGCCCATGCCCGTCTGTCATTCTATCCATGAACCAGTGTGTTTTTTTGTAATTCAGCCCCTAGCGGATCAATTTTGCTGAAATGTGGCACAGTTATTCTTCAAGGAAATTTGTCGAGACAGTTCAATTTTCGTTGAGATATCTCAAACAGATTGCCCTGCATGAAGTTTTAAAATTTCAAAGTCTTTCAATGAAAAGTATTAGGAATCTATGAACTCATCTATCTAAAAAAAAAACAGAGAAGCATTCTGTGCGACTTCAACTACAAATTAGTTTACCGCTTCAGAATAAGAAGGACAGCTACTACTTCCTCTTGCATATTTGGCATATATTCCTCTTTTTCACTACTGATGGCGAACATATCCCCAACAGAGGTTAATACAAACAGCAGCAGACTGTGTGCACAAGTAGAAAATTAACTCTCTGTCACTGGCTGTTTGCACGGGCAGCTGAGCAACCCAACATCTGCAAGTACATGCGGAAAGCTTTGCATCAGCATGATGTTTCTGCTTTATCAAATCGCCCCAGCAACGTTTTTTGAATTGATACTTTGTAATCTTTGTAAGCAAACAGAAGAAAACCAACTCGCATGCATTTTACTCCACCCAATGTTTTCCCATGGGCCAGCACTGGTCTGGCAGGGCAATTTCATCAACCCTCTTACTGCTTGATGCCTGTCAGCGAAAAGCGAGTTATGAATTGTCACTAACGTCTGGGGCGCTGCCGCTAGTACAAGAGCAAGTTGATTCTGGTGGATTCTATTGTTAGTTGATCAATCTGCTCAAAATATAGCTGGGGACCTTCGTTGTTCGATTTAACGTTAAATCAAATCAAGCTGCTCAATACTCTATGGAGACACCCCAGAATTCTCTAGCTAAAATCAGTCCCCTTATCAAAAGGCAGAAATCCTTTGAAAACCACTGTAAGTTAAAGCATCTTCTAACCATAAAATTATAAAATACATGCAAGGACAACAAAACATTATCTAAATATGAATGAATGACTCTGTGGCATGACTACTTCACGGACACTATAATATACTAGGGTGACCACATGTCCCCAGTTTTAACTGGCTACCCATCTAATACATTTTTTCAGTGCTGTAAACACTGCTTCGCTGAAACAAACATTACCACAATACATTTACAGCAGTGTCCATGAAACTCCAAGAGGGAGCCCCCCACTTGTTTAACAGGTTGAGTTATATTTAAACAACATTGCAAGGAGGAATAAGAAGCAGACAAAAACAGAGCACCCACATTTATTTGTTTATACTTCAAAAACATTGTGGAATCCTGTGCATCTATACGGCCTTCTGCTTCATTGTTATGGCCCAGAAGCATGCCACTCTTTCAGTGACACTCTCTTTAACCAATGCAAAGAAAAAGCACTTCCGCTCCAGTACCTTCTACACTCAAATCCGTCTCATGCGCTTCTTCCACGCTTTTACCAGGACATCCACCTCTTGAACAGATGTTTCATTTGTATAATGCAGTGTGCTTTCTGAAAGCACAGTACTTCCTAGCTGTCCAGCCACAAGGCCCCCTGCATCTCCAGCCTGATCATTACCTAATGTTGTTTTGTTATGTTAAAATAAAGGATAAAAATACATGAAAATGCTGCTCTGACCAAAACACTGTCAGTGATGTTTGTGTCATTGCCAGCCCAGATGTGCGCATATATATATATATATATATATATATATATATATATATATACATACATATACACACACACACACACACATTAAAACGGGCCACATTAATCGCTAAAATTAACATGTTAAATAAATACTATGCATGGGAAAGTTGTTTTGGCTATGTTAATTAGCTCTTACAAACTGTCACGATAGATAGATATGAGATGGGTGGGTGAGCGAGTTTTATGTATGGATGTATGTATGTATGTGCATGTGTGAGTGTAAGTGGTCTCTGTGATGGACAAGAGTCCTGCCCAGGCCTGTGGTCAACACGGATGTACTGATCAGATTTTTTTAGGCCAATATCGATCACTGATTTCATGTTACTACATTGGCCAATTCTGGTACTATTTTTTTCCCTTTAAAAAACTTGTTACACTAAGCTACTGCAGAAGCATTATGTCCTATACTAAAGTGCTAACACTGGTATTTTAATAACTAGCACTGGTGCTAACTCTTCTTATTTTATTAGCAAAATTAAATTATGTATTGTTATTATTCAGAGACCATAAAAATATTAAAACAGATAAATTTCCTTATAGTGCATACTTTAATATATACAAATATATTAAACCATAATTCATATGACATAAAAGAAAAAACTTTTTATAAATACATGCCGACATTGTTTTAGGTTTTTTTTGTAATGTACTTGTGTAAACAAGTTTATATATATTAAAAAAAAAGCAGTTTTCACCATTTCTGTAACAAAAAATTATATATCCCGCATAAACATGCGGAAAAGTTCTCCTGCAGATAAGTCGAGACTTGCATTTTATAATGTCGGGCATATAAGTCGAATGTGGAAAACTCATGCTATAGGTCCAAGAGATTATGATATGCTAATGCCCACCTGAGAGAGTAACCATGGACCACACTGCCTTTTATTCCCTATGTGCTGTATCAGCATGTGCTCCTAACCTCTCTCTCTCGTGCCTACGTGACCACACTGTAATACCCAAACTATTACGAAATGTTTGCTCCAATTTGTGTTTTTTGTATCTCACACCCTCATATACCCTTATCGTAAGAGCATCCCTTATCTATGATGGAGCATTCGATTAGAAGGAAATATGAGGAAGGTTTTAAATTAAACATCGTATAAGTAGCGAAAGAAATTGGTACCTGCACTGCTGCAACAAAATTCGATGCGTGTAAGAAACTGATGCACAAGATTGGAAGAGGCAAGAAGATGGGGGGAAAAAAAAAGTGTGTGTCACATTTTTGAATGGGCGTATAAGTCGGGGTATGAAAAAATAAAATCACTTTGCTGTACCAATATAAGCAAGAGTATTTTTCAGTTTCTTTGTTACACCTTGCCTGATGAAGGGGCCTTAGTTGCCTCAAAAGCTTGCATTTGTAATCTAGTTAGCCAATAAAAGGTGTAATTTCACCCTACTTTCTCCTGTATTAATCTATGGCTAACACGGTACAACACTCTACTGTTACAGGTTGTAATAATTTTATTGGTATTATTTGAAGAAAACTATAATTCAATCATTGACTTATTACAGGTGGGCTGGGATTTTTCCAGTTGATCAAGATAAGTCTAGTACTAGTAGTGTGGTCTAGACAATTACAATCAATTTGCCCTTCTCCATTTTAAGCGCATCTGGAAGTACACCAAATAAGGTAGTTAATGGGTTAAGCATGATTGTGACACCAAGGCTGTCTGATAGACATTCAAAGATTTTTGTCCAAAATGATGATTTGAGTGTGCACCACATTAACACATGGCCCATTGAGGCTGGAGCTAAATTGCAACATTCATATGTTGCCCCAGATACATGTGGGACAATTTTAAATGAGATAAAATGTGCTTGATAAAAGATTTTAAGTTGGATGATTGAAAGCTTTGTGCCTATGGTGCTTGAATTTATTTTGTGCATGGTTGCCTTCCACTCCTTTACAGAGATTTTTAGTGAAAGATCCTTTCCCCATTATGCCCTGGGACCCATTGGGCAGGTTCCTTTTAGCGAAGTTTCTGATTTGAAGTTGAATTGAAAAAAATGTATTGATAGGAATTTAAATTTGAAATTGTTCATAAGATGCAAAGACATTACAAATCTCTCAAGTGTATTAATCCTGGACGTTTTCTAAACATTAAATACTGTGCTGGTTTTAGAGGACAGAAAATGGTGATTATCTAGTAAAGGTGCAACAGATAACAGGTTTTCTATCTTACAGTGTTTCCTGCATTGGTTCCATATTCTGAGTTTGTATGTACTGGGGCACAAGGCAAGGCGTATAAAGGAGTACAGCAAGATTTTATTTTCATTGCAGACCAGGCTTGTGTATGTTCATCAGCTGGTGTTGATTTCCGGGTCCTTAGTATATAGTTTCGATATTAGCCGCCAAGTAATAAAACTGAAAGTTAGGTAGTGCCATACCACCTTCTGCTTTAGGTCATTGTAGAGTTGCTCAATGGATGCCTGGATGTTTTGAATTCCAAATAAATGAGGTTATACCTGAATCTAATATCATAAAAGAACAATTTCTTAATGTAAAAGAAATGTTCTGAAATAAAAAAAAAAGATGCAGCTTAGGAAGGATCTTCATCTTGACAGTATTGATTCTCTCTGCTAATGTGAGATGGAGGGTAGACCATCTATTCACATCTTTAGCCAACACACATTTAACTGAAAAATTAGCAGTGTTGGCCAACAAATAAATAAATGTGTGATCACTAAAAATACAAGGAAATTAGAAACTTAATGTAATTAACGTACAGATCCCAGGTCAAATCTGATGACATATTGCAATCTGGTCAGAAAACTGGGTAAAAAATTGATAGCAAAATTTGACCCAGACACATAGATAGGGCAAGTTGAATGAAAATTGTGCAAACGTCCAACATGCTAAGTACTTGACCCATGCTGCTTAATTTTCATATTGAAGTAATCTGACAAAAGTTTAATATCCATTAATCAAAATGATTTTTTCTCTTAATTTGTCTACATTGGTGTTGAACCTTCGACTGAAAGTCCAACATGCTAGCCACTTGACCAACACCACTAATTTTTCATATGTGTGTTGGCTAAAAACACTATACATATGTTTAAATCACTAAAAGTATAAGGAAATTAGATATTTTAATTTGATTTAATTAACGTGTAGCTGAAATATTGCATTGTCATCGGAGATCAGCATGCATGCAAAGTTTGTAAGAGCTTGCAATTATGAAAAGAATTGTATTTTCTTTTAAGCTATATGTAAAATGTTGTTTGTTCACGGTTTTTTTGTAGTACTTTGTATTTCTTTTCCGTTTTACTGTCTCTTTTTACAATCCATTGCTTTGCGGTTCCTGTATTTATCTTTATTTAGTGTTTTATGTGGATATCATGTCTTTCCAATGTTGAATATACCCTATTTGGAGTTTCTGTGGAAGTGCTTTGAGCATGGAAAAGGTGCTATATAAATACAATTCATTATTATTTGACTTATCTTTATTCATAAGTATTTACATAATTTGAGCATACAAGGAAGGTGTTCTCTTTGAAAGTCATACAGCAAACCATTAACGTTAAGGAATTCTGTTGCAGCTCCAAAGACTCCTGACAAATTATTTCTGCAATTACTGATAAGTACTTGGAATGTATTCAGCAGTACTGCTATTTTAAACCATAGCATTCTTAGACCAGTGGTTTTCAACCTGTGGGCCGCGGACTAAAGGTGGACCGTGACAGGGAATATGGAGGGCCGTGCTAAAGTCTTAAATCAGTACCAAAAGTAGACAAAAAGTCAGAGGAAACAAGAAAATAATCCACATTTTTTACGCATTGTTAGCGGCAGACCGTACGTACGGATGCAAGCTGCAGGATTTTAGAGCTTAGAGACACTTTGTTTAATTTAGTTATTTTAGTACTTTAGTAGGATCAAAATGCAGCTGTAGCTGTTAACCCTGGCTGATGCAAGTGATAACGCAAGAGATTTAAGCAATAATAATTTTAAATTTGAATGTCACGCACTTTTTCGGTTAACCTTTTTATTGTTTAGAGTAGACTGAGATTACGACTTCACACCAAGAAACAGATAGTAGCAGCAGCGAAAGCGGTTATGATCAAGACGACACTAAAGTTGTTACTTGTAACAAAACTAAACATGCTCTAAAACACGGGTGGTCGAACTCCGGTCCTGGAGGGCCACAGTGGCTGCAGGTTTTCATTCTAACCATCTTCTTCATTAGTGACCAGTTTTTGCTGCCAATTCACGTGACTCAGACAACCTTAGTTGTCTCTTTTTCCTTAACGAGCACAAAACGAGTCACCACATGATTGGCTCACCTGTGCCCATCACACAATATCTGAAAATAAAGAAAGGTGATAGCCTCAATAAGGCTGATCTGCTCAGGTCCCCAAAACATCTTGACGGTGTTCTTAGAAAAAAAACAGAAAAATCAACAGTTTTGGAAATTTGCACTATGGCAGAATTAGAGCGGCAACATCCATGGAATTAAATAGCGGGTTTAACAGCAAGAATTGGCTTCTCATTAAGAGACTGGTTGGAGTGAAATTGGTTGGAGTTTGAAATCCCAGTTTAGCTGCTCATCTGTTGGCTCGTTTCACATTTCATTTGTGTTTGGCTGTCATTTAAAGGAAAGGAGGAATCAATTCAAATGACTGAATAGTTAAAAACAGGGCTAGTAAAATGAAGGGAAAAGGAGTTAATTAGCAGTGAAAACTGATCACTGATTAGGAAAAGGGTGAGAATGAAGACTTGCAGCCACTGCGGCCCTCCAGGCCTAGAGTTTGACACCCCTGCTCTAAAATATGATGTGGAATATATTAAATACGGTTTTGTTCCATCAGCAAATGACCAAAATCTGCCGATGTGCGTTATCTGTTTGCAAATCCTCGCGAACGAAGCTATGAGGTCGATTAAATTGCGTCGTCATCTTACAAGACATCCAGATCTAAAGAATAAAACCAAAGAATATTTTGAACGTAAAGCCAAGGAATACACTAAACAGAAAACAGTGTTAAAAACAAGAGTTACTCTCAACAAAAAAACTGTTAAAGGATCCTAACTTGATTGCTCAGAGAATCACAAAAGCAAAGAAACCACACACAACTGGAGAAGATCTTATCATGCCGGCTGCTCTCGAGATTTGCGATGTATTGTTTGGCTCAGAATATGCTACAAAACTGAAAAGCATTCCCATCTCGAATGATACTGTACGCAGAAGAATTTCTGAAATGTCGGGGGACATTGTCACGCAGTTAACTGAATGGTTACAGTCTACTAAGTTTGTGATTCAATTAGATGAATCAACTGATATCGCTGGCGAAGCACAGCTGCTTGTTTATGTTTGGTATTGTTGGCAAAATGTTTCGGAAGAGGAATTTCTTTTTTGCAAGTCATTGCCATCAAGAACGACGGCGGATGAAATATTTTGTGTTATAAACGAACTTTTCACAACTTTTGGCCTGCAGTGGATGAACTGCATCGGTGTTTGCACCGACGGTGCTGCTACAATGTCTGGTCGCAACAATGGTGTTGTAGCCTGCATAAAGCAAGTGTCGCCCGAAATTGTAGACACTCATTGCATGATCCATAGTGAAACATTGGCTTCAAAGAATTTGAACGAAACTCTGGGATCTGTACTCGATGACTGTGTACGGATTGTAAACTTCATTAAAACTAGAACAGTGGATTATTTGCTCAACTTTGTATCGAGGCAGATGCAGAAAACAAGCATCTCCTATTGCACTCGGCTATTCGTTGGCTATCCAGAGGGAAAGTTCTCGCAAGGGTGTTTGAACTTCGTTTCAAATTGTTGCAGTTTTTGACCGAACACAATCTCGACCTGGCCGGTAAGGTCGCAGATACTGAGTGGCTTGCCATACTGGCATACCTTGCTGACATTTTTAGTCTTTGAACAGTCTGAACACATCACTGCAGGGTAAAGATGCCAGTTTACTCAAGACATACAACAAAGTAGCAGCTTTTAAGAAGAAGCTACAACTTTGGTACACGCGCCTCAAAAGCAATTCACACGACATGTTTCAGTTATTTTGTGAATTTATAGAGAGCAATGAAGTCAACGACGAAATGCTGAAACGGGTCACCGGTGTAATAAGACAGCATCTGACATCTCTTGCTGAATATTTTGACAAATACTTCATGTCCGAAGGCATTGAAGCTTTTGACAAGATTCATAATCCTTTCCAATGTGCATCCTCTGAATTAACCGGTCGTGCACAAGATCAACTGGCGGAGCTGTCTAGCGATCGCACATTACGCATCAAATTTGACAATCCTGCTACGGATATCTCTTCCTTTTGGTGCATAGTTTCGCTTGAATATCCGTTGTTGTCAGCAGTAGCGATGAAAGTTCTTATACCATTTTCAACAACATATTTGTGTGAGGTTTCATTTTCTGCATTGACTGCAATGAAAACAAAATATCGGTCAAGAATGAACGTGGAGGACGATCTTCAAGTGTGTTTATCAAAAATTTCAGCCAGAATTGACATGCTATGTAAGCCCAAACAGCACCATCTTTGACAGCTTTACTAACGTAAATGAAAATAAAATAAACTAGTGTGACAGATTCAGTGCTTTCTCGCACCCTTGTACCCTCAGACACCACGTCAGACACCAGGTAAAAGTCCAATAATTATTTATTATAATAATAATTGTGCACAAAGCACTCTCCACTCCCAAATACTCCAATAATACTACAACAATAATCACAATGAACAATCCTCCACTCCCAGACGCGTTGCCCTCCTATCACCCAGCTCAGCTCATTGTCTGTAGCGAGGCACCGCCCTTTTATAGCCCCTGACCCGGAGGTGTTCCTGTCCCAACAGACCACAGTTCCTTATTCCTTCCGGGTCAGGGCAAACAGTCCTTTTCTTCACCCCGGGAGCACGTTGTTCCTTCCTGTCACGTGACCGTGACGTACTCCCGGGTCATAAGGCACGACAGAGCCCATAAGTCCCCCCACAGCGACTCCTGGTGGCCCCCAAGGTATCCAGCAGGGCTGTGTAAAAATACTACAAAGTCCATGAGGCCCTGCTGGACCTCGGGGCATGATCCTGCTGTCGGGAGAGCTCCTCCTAGCGGCCTGGGGGTGAGGACCGGCATGGAAAGCCGGTAGTCCTCCACACTAGATAATGATTATTGTTGTTTATTTATTATTGTGTTTGTGTAGCAAGCAATGAGCAACTAAACATGTAAAGAAAAAATTACATAATACTGTATATTAGTAATATTTACCCCCAATTACTAAACGCATGAGCAATAAATTATATGCCAGCGAAGCAATATGTGGGCCGCAAAAATGTTTGAATTGTTAATGTGGGCCTTGCATAAACAGGGCCTGAGAACCACTGCCTTAGACCATCCAACCATACTACTCTGGAACCTTTCATGGGGTCACCAGCTCTTTATACGATAAGCACTAAAAATGCTAAATACTTACATTAAAATTATACTGAACTTCCAAGCAATAACCCAAAGTAATTGATCTAAGAACAGACATAATCTACCACACACTATATTCTTCTAAGAAATACCAGACACTGATGTTTTCCATTTTAAAAAAATTGTTACAGTAGTAAAAGATTAAAAAAAAGAGGAGGCAGGGAAGGAGAAAAAAAAAAAACAAAAAAAAAAAACACAAAACAACTTGCACCACACCCACACTATATAACCCCGTGACTACTTTACAACTCCAGCAATTACTATTGCACCCAACACTGAATTGTTACATTAAGAATGTTTCAAAAACAACGTGAAGGAAGGGGCTATCCAATGTATGTTGTTCTCACTGATGCAACACATCATCTTTAAGAAAAAAATATAAAATACAATAGTATAGTGACAAACCATCACATCAACCACGATCGAATGAGAGGAATTAACAGGGCAACTTGTTTTCTTCAGTGGCCCTCCACATTCATTTTGGATACTTTTCACAGTAGGGAAATTTAAGGAGCAAGGTTCAATTATTCTTAGCTCATATGCCACCATACAATCATTTTATGTGTGCCTTAACTTATTCAGAAGAACCCTCACAAATCTACCAAAAGATTCTGTGATCAGTCCTTTCCAGCTCTGCTTCAAATTTGGCCTTCAACAGCCACATCCTACTTCAATGCAACTCCTCAACGCTTGGCATGTAAATGGTCAGAGAGAAGCTCTTATAGGAACCAGGAAGTGACCCTAAAACATAGGATATTCATGAAAATTCCATTTACCACAGAGATGACAGTCACATTTCCTGTTCATCATAAAAGATTAACAAAAGGGGTTGCTGCAAGAGTTGGCCTTCAAAATTTTGAACTATTCCATCTCAAAATCAGACTACATTATTATACTAAAAGCCAAGTATAGTTTTATTTTGCATTTATAAAATAGGTTAATACAGCCATTGTGGTCACATGTACAGACTACTGAAATTCTTACTTACATGTGCTAATTATCAGCCACTAGCTGTAGGCCAAAAATATCACAAAAAAAACACACTGAAAATGATGAAATTGCAATGCCAGGTTAAAATACTTAAGAAATCAATACTATTACTCACCACTGCTTCCACAGTCTGCACAGGAAAGCAGCTCTTCCGGCATTTTCTCCCGGTTGGACTCACGAGTTCCCAAACAAAAACTGCATATTGGGATGGGATCTGCACGAGGCTAAAACAAAGAAATTAAATACATACAGTTAACAAAAAAGAGAGAAAAAGTCAAAAACATATTTAGAGGACTGACCAGTACATAAAAAGCCTACTAAATAACACTGTTAACAATAATATGGTTTAATGCAATGTGTTTAAAGTTATAGAAAAGAAAGGAAAAAAAAAACTTTATAAGCCAAGTTAAAATTGTCATTATAAAATTCTTCTCTTTATGACAGGCAAAACTCCAAAATGGTATTTATTTCTGAAATGAAACACTAGAGCCAAAGTGTACCACTCCAATGACCATTAGTTTACATCCTAATGAGCAATTTATGTTCTTGTTTTTGATAAAAATGGATCTCTGCATTTACTCAGGTTTAGGCTGATCTATTAAATATAGAAATAAAGATCTCACCAGTTACTGTGCTAATAGAAAATATTTGCTACAGACAACAACACTGCTACAAAAATCTAAATTATTCCATCAAATCATAAAAATGTGTAATTCTATACAGAGTTGTGCTGCCACTGCCATTCTGTTGCAAAACCATACAATCCCACTATAAGCGGAGGACAATCCAACATTTTTCTTTGGTCAAATTAATGCAGTTTGATTCCTCTAGAATGCCAAAGAGGAAACAAAAGCTCCCACCAGTACTTTAACTTCAATACACTCACTCAGATTACTTTTCTAAAACACCACAAGGGGGGAAAAAACATGAATGATTAAAGTACCAAGCCAGCATTATATTCTAATAAAATCAAAAATTAAGATGTCAAAGAAAAAAGTAATATTAAAATGAGAGCTGGACACAGGACACATCATAAGGTGTTTACATAGCCATGATCAAGTGAGACTATTTGAAACTGTTTATAGCGCACATATGTATTAGTGTTATGCAGTAATATCTTTCAAAACATACAATATTTAAGCTCAAAACATTTGGAAGGATTTCATTAAGCACTAACATAATTCATTCTACACTTGAAATCTATTTTACTGAAGAAAATGTTCAAAAGCATTCAAATACTGCTTATGTTTTGCATGTTTAACTCAATTCAGATCACTTTCAATTTCTCAAAATACAACCTGTGCGAGGAAGCACAGAATACATTTTACAAGCAGGAACATTGTGACTTTCAAAATTTCAGCACTGTTAACTGCTAAAAAAAGATGGATTGAAAAAGGTAAAAAATTGACATGGGGAAAAAAAAGTTGACATTTTTATTTTTTTTTTTACAAAATGGAAACGATGTTTATTTCTCACTTTTTCAGATTTTTTTTTGTTTTAAATCTAGAAACCACATAAAGATGTAATATTCACAATTTGGGAATATTCACAGCGCTTTGGGAAGATGTTTCAACTAAGGGAAAGTTAGATGAATATTATAATAAACATACAATTTAAATTGATGAAAAACAATTTTCTGGTGGAAGCTTTCATTTTTAACTCTTTAGGCATTCAAGTGTTATTAGCATTATAAGCAACACATTGATGTTTTTATTATTCCAAAGTGACAACCTGTGGCTTGACTGGGTACCCACACAACTCCATCACATATCTGCATTGTCATTACCTTCCACACTTGTGTGTTCCAGAGCCGGAGGATAAGCAAGTCTCATTTTCTAATGTGAAGAGGAGGACTTTGTGCTGCCGGCTTGACGGGGCGAGAGGCAGTAAGAAAGCCATTCCTTAAAGGCCAAAATAGGGCATTCAAATATCATGGACTGTTGCCGACTGGATCTTCTCTTCACAGCAGAAACGGTTAAGCTGTGCTTGAGGCTGCTGTTCTGGGAGACACCTATCACACAAGCTGGTGACCCTCAGAAACTTGTCTTCTGATTGGGTAGTGACTTTGGGTCTGCCAAATCTCTTCCAGCCAGAGTTTATTCCAGTTTCCAATTGCCTTTAGACTGCGGCTCGTTTCCTGCCTTGTGCCCTCTGTTGGCTGGGATTGACTCCAGCAGACCCCCGTGACCCTGTAGTTAGGATATAGCGGGTTGGATAATGGATGGATGGATTGCGTAGGACACTGTACTCACTGACACTTTCATTTAGAGAAATTGCAAAAAAAAAAACCAAATTAAAGACCTACATTTCCAGGAGTAATAATGCTTGGTCTCATTTCATTGGCCATGTGCCGTTTTCTTGCCATTATTACTGAAATATTTTCAAAGTAGTATTTCAGTAGTATTGCTTTAAGACAGTTGGTGGGTTTTTTAAAGTAATCAACAGAAGTTGGGACACCTGTACAAGTGGTTTTCATTAACTTGTAAGGCTTAATTTACTGTAATTGCTGCAGTACATCTGTAGATTGCAACCTATATTAGTTATTCCCTGAAGAAGGCCCAATTGTAATATTCTAAACTTCTTTTTCTAGTTTTTCTAACTTTAAAATTAAACCTGTAGCAATTTACTGCCTACCTTTTCACCATTTGTTGCATTTCAGCCAATTAAATTTAAAGAAAAACTGAGGTGTACTAAAACGAGACCATTAGTGTAAGTGTAAAAATGTTGTTACTCTTCCACTATATAAGCTGTTTAAGACGACTTATGTGCCAGATTAAAACATACGAGAAATCTAGATTACCCTCCAATTTACACAAGGTCAGCCAGTCATTTCACAGTGCTACCCAAGAAAACCTAGCAATCTTATAAATTTCACAAGTATGAACAGACAGATAAAAGATCATCCATAAAGGAACAACGCACTTTTTAAAGAAGAACTCAATTTCCAAGCTTCCATATATGCAAGAGGCAGGTGACTCATTTGTCCAATTTAAACAGCTCAAAACATACAATTTTCCTTGGAGCTCTTTAAGATGCAATTTACTTTAAAAGATATGCACATAGTGCAATTCCATAATTAAACCACAGTGTTGCTTATTTAGCCAAATTAATAAATGCAGTAGTTCAACCAGGGGCTTTACATATATGTGGTTGATGTAAACAAACCTTCAATTAATATTGGTGTTGAAAATTCAAACTGAATATCAGATGATCTTCACTTCAGGTAGAAACCTGCCTTAAGGCTTAGATGTATTTTTATATTCCTATCCAATTGCAAGTGTGTAATCATTCAGCTTGTAACAAGAAATTAGTGCTAGGGGGATGCTTATGTTTCTGCAGAGCTGTGAACTTATATAGAAGTTAATTAGAAATGTCACACTGAATTACATCACAAGAATTGTTTTCCTTGACATAATATACAAAGTAGCTGGGTGTACTGATAAAGGCAGAAAAAGGTTTCCAGACCTATTTCTTCACTAAAATTAACAGCATTTAAACATAAAAAAAATCTTTACATTCTTGTTTTCTTTCAAACTAGACAGAGTCACTTTAAAGAGTATTCCTAATAAAAGAGAAACTTGCATGGATGTCTAGCTCTTTTGTTCACAATGCATGTAGCCTTCACAAATACTCGACATCTTTTTTGCATCTCCCCCTCATAATATCAAATAACAAATTATGCCACCCATAAGAAGTTTCTGTACCCTTTCACGAATGCCCTCACAAATGAAATTTACCATTGCCACAATCTAGAAACATTTTTTTTCAGAGTTAGGACAATAGCCTGACCTGACCAAAGCATTTATTTGCAGCACAGGCTCCCTGCACATATAGACCTTCATCTTAATCTCAATGTTGACTGGCTGCTTAGCCACAACATATTTATTCTTGATGCATGAAATAAGATGAATAGAGAAAGGGGAAAAATAGAGTGCAGTAAACTACCTATAAGCAGCATCTATATAAAGTTCAAACACCACAAACTTGTTAATTTCTGAGACTGAAAAAACAAGTAATCCAATCAGAGGCCACACTGGATTAACAGCAAGAACAGGCCTTCAATAAAGAGGAGAGCTAAAACAAACTACAGTTACTCTCAGCCCTGCAGGACTCAGTATCAAAATGAATTAATTACAAGCTGAAGAATGGCTTTCTTTAAAAGGGAGGCTAATGGCTACAACACTTCAAAAAAAAATCTGTATTTTAAAGAGTGTAATTCTTATTACAACACTAAAAACTGTTAAGAAAATGTATTACAATTACACTGGCTATTGACAAAAAGAAAATTGCAATATAAAATTAAAATGTATTGCATATGGCCCTGAGACAAACTGGCACTGCTTGTCCAAGGCTGTTTTGTGGACTTGCATCCAGGGTTGCTGGAATTAGCTCTAGTCCCCCAAATACCCCAACTCTTAAGTGGATTAAGCAAATTTGTAATTTTTATTCATTTTGGGTCTACACATGCACCAAGAATGTATCCACGCCACAGTGTGCTAAATTCAAGCTCTAAAATTCATAGCAAAGCATACAGTAAGTGTTAATGCTGTTGCATCACTCTATAGATGAATTAATCTACGTTACTACAGTGAACCACATGCGCAGCAGGACTCTGAATTAAAAACTGGGAAAGTAGGAGCTGTGGATGAACAGAAGATGTGATAAAAGCCCAGGGCTGACAGCTGGTTAAAATTAGACAATTAGTCAGCTGGGCCAACTGTCATGCATTCGAGGCAGCAGGGTGGCAGAGAGTGAGGCTTCTGTACTATTACTTGGGGACTACTTGTCTAGGCATCCTGCAGAGGCAAAGTTCTGACAGATGCCAAGGGAAATGAAAAGACTTGGTTTGATATTTGAGATATGGTTCCAAATTATAAAAGTAAAAATAAAGCATGCTTTTTTTTTGTATACACACACATAACACAAAAAAAATGAACCTCGGGTGCTAGCCTTGGAGGAAGTGGCCTTTTCCTGAAACTTGCACATAGAATGAAAAGGTTAAAATGGGTAAAAATTTGGAATCACAAAAATCCACCATGTATGTATTCCTTTGCCCATTTTAAACCTCTCATTTCTCCGTTGCTGAAAAACACTAGTATTCTGTGCGTACCTGCAATGCGTTTTTCTTGACATCTTCGATCCTAGTTAGATTTTGTTTGCCCCCTTCTCTCAAGAGGGTAGTGGACACCTCTGCATGAAATCTCCATGTTTCTTAACAGTGTACTGCAAGGAATAACCTTCATTTCACAAAAGAATACACGGACATGGTTTTTGAGAAAGCTGTTTTGTTTTGGCCATATTTAACCTCGGAACTAAAACTTAGAAGTGGCTATTGAGCTAAAAGTACTAGCATTTCTATCAAAGCAATTACAATTTCTGGGTTACTTCGGACTGTTGAATGCTAGTCTATACACATACTTATCTACAGCATCTTTGTGGAACGACAATAAAAATAAATAAATCACTGAAAAATAGTCTGAAATACACTAACAGAATCAGTCAAGTTTGTTCCTAAAGTGCAGTAAGCAGTTGAAGACAGTGCTTAAGGGAGGAGACAATGCCAGCCAGATCTAAAGAATATTAAAAGGGTAAGCTTAACACTGGTTACTCCCATGCTTTTTGGTGAAGATCAACTTGGAAATTAGGCTTTTAAAAAAAAAAGAAAAAAAAAAGGTTCAAACACATATTCGACTTTTTGGGCATACAGGAATGGTTTCTGTTCATGAGCAAAACAATTATATCAACTCATGAGGAGAAAATATTGATGAAATACAGAGAAAAATGCAACTTCAAATGAAGAAAAAAAATATGCAAAGTTCTCAAAAGGAGGACACTAATGACATCAGAGACGAAATGTTAAGACATGTCAATTATAAACATTTTTATTCCTTTTTGGCCAAACCAATTGACAAGAGAACAGCTTTGCTTATAGTAGACACATAAGCAGAACAGGGACACTGGCAAAGTTCAAGGCATTTCTGCAGTTCTTTTTTTTTTTTTTTAAAAATCAGCTCCATCAGTCCTGCATGCTGGGCTCTTGCCTTGACCTTTTCATGACAGCCACCATTAGAGAGAGTGAAACAGTATTGAACTTCCTCCATTTGTACTCATTGTTTGGTACTGTGGACTTAACACCCAAACTTTATAGAGTTGTATAAAGCTGAAGGTTACAAACACATTTCTACATTTTTTTTTTTATCTAAATATTTTATCTGGCCAGGGTTTGGTTCACTTAAACAGCTCTTTCTTGAGAAGAGCATACACCTTGTCACTAAATGATCTTCACATGCAACTGAATTCTTCCTTTCAAAAAGGGCTTTAGATTATTGTTCATAATTTGTGCTAATTATCCCAGAAATATATACTTAACATTATTTTTGCAAATAAGCATGTTTGGCACATTTTGTGCATACAATTGGATAACTTATGTGGATTATAGGAGACTATTAATGTGACCACCCCTCTTTTCATTTCAATTGTCATAGCTCAGCTTTGGTTATTATAGGCTTATATCACAAAATTTCTCTCTCTATTGTGAATCAAAATGTGAGATTTTTTTTTTTTTTTGATCATCACTACAAACTACATTGGGCAACACGGAAGAAAAGTTTTCAGTGGAGTATTCATTTAAACATAAATGACATTAAAAAAACATCAAAAAACTGTACGTTAATCATTTACTAGAGTCCTATAAATAATAAAATGTTTATAATTAAAATATCCATATTTTAGTGTTCAGTTTTGGGGCATGGCAGAGACGCACGTCACCCAGAATTGGAAAAAAGCAGGTTCAGACGAATGAAACACTATTTACATTACAAAACAGCATCTCTGTTGAAACTGAACAGCTTGTTAACAACATACTTCTCAACTACTCTCCAAAAAATGACTCTGTGTGAAGATTTTTCTCCTTTAATGTTATTTCAGCGAAAGGTAAGAGATCACAGTGGTGCTTCAAAGTTTGTGAACCCTTTAGAATTTCAGATTTCTGCATAAATATGAACTAAAAAATCATCAGATTTTCACTCAAGTCCTAAAAGTAGATAAAGAGAAACCAGTTAAACAAATGAGACAAAAATATTATACTTGGTCATTTATTTATTGAGGAAAATGATCAAATATTACATATTTTTGAGTGGCAAAAGTATGTGAACCTCTAGGATTAGCAGTTAGTTTGAAGGTGAAATTCGAGTCAGGTGTTTTCAATCAATGGGATGACAAGCAGGTGCGAGTGGCCACCCTGTGTTAAAGAACAGGGATCTATCAAAGTCTGCTCTTCACAACACATGTTTGTGGAAGTGTAACATGACACGAACAAAGGAGATTTCTGAGGACCTCAGAAAAAGAGTTGTTGATACTCATCAGGCTGGAAAAGGTTACAAAGGACCCCAGGGCAACTTCTAAGCAACCGAAGGCCTTGGCTAATGTTCATGTGTCCACTGAGCAACAATGGTGTGCATGGTAGGGTTGCAAGGAGAAAGCCACTGCTCTCCAAAAAAATAAATAAATAATAAAATTGCTGCTAGTCTGCAGTTTGCTAAAGATCATATGGACAAACCACAAGGCTATTGGAAGAATGCTTTGTGGACGGATGAGATCAAAATAGAACTTTTTGGTTTAAATGAAAGGTGTTATGTCTGGAGAAAGGAAACACTGCAGTCCAGCATAAGAACCTTATCCCATCTGTGAAACATTGTGGTGGTAGTATCATGGTTTGGGCCTGTTTTGCTGCATCTGGGCCAGGACAGCTTGCCTTCATTGATGGAACAATGAATTCTGAATTATATCAGAAAATTCTAAAGGAAAATGTCAGGACATCTGTCCACGAACTGAATCTCAAGAGAAGGTGGGTCATGCAGCAAGACAGCAACCCTAAGCACACAAGTCATTCTACCAAAGAATGGTTAAAGATGAATAAAGTTAATGTTTTGGAATGGCCAAGTCAAAGTCCTAACCTTAATCCAATCGAAATGTTGTGGAAGGACCTGAAGCGAGCAGTTAATGTGAGGAAACCCACCAACATCCCAGAGTTGAAGCTGTTCAGCTTGGAGGAATTTTAGCCCAGTCCTCTGTACAGGTGTGCAGGAATGATCAAAAGTTACCGGAAACGTTTATTTGCAGTTATTGCTGCAAAAGGGGGTCACACCAGATATCGAAAGCAAAAGGTTCACATACTTTTGCCACTCACAAATATTTAATACTAGCAAAATACCCACGCTTTGCAGCGGCGAAGTACTGCCTTAAAATTTTTATTAAGAAGAAAAGTAAACCTTCTTAAACAGAGAAAATATACCAATAATTTGTTAAGAATCTCTTTGTATGCCATGTTGTCAGTTCGGCCCTCCGGTTGCAATATGACCAAGCTGTGCGCTGAGCTAACTCTTGAGCATGCAACGTACAGTTGGTCATGTAAAAAGCAATCTTGCCTCAAATCTCACAGCTTGGATTGCTTCTGTCATAATCGGTTTGAGTTTCATGGTTTATTTTAGCTATGACAGTATTTGAAGGACTTGTGTTGAAGAGACATTCAGCATCTGTCAAGCGTAGTAAGCATACAACTGGTTTCAATAACTTCACATCCAGCTTTTGAGAGTTTAAACATTCATAAACATCAAAGTGTCCACTACTGAAATCGTCACCTGCGAATCCAAGATGTTTAAGAGGCACTGGCAGTTGTCCAAAGGTGTAAAATATTTGGCCATTTCGGTACACTTGAAAGCGACAACCGAACAATTCACCGGCACTCATCAACTCACATGCAGATGCATAGGTGAAGGGCTTAAGCATTTCACTCATATAGTGCTCCTGTGTAGTATAAATTATCTCCTGTACCATTATCAGTCCACACCTTGAACCTTTCCCAGTCATTCAATACATAAGACACAATGTTCCTCCAGATATCAAGAGTTAACCTGATATGGCCGAGCAATATGTAACACAGAGAATGGAAAAGGCAGGCACCATCTCTGGGCATGGAAACCACTCGATAAGTGACAGTTCTTTGATCGATGGTGATCACCTCGATAGATATGTTAATGGGGGTACGGTTGGAATGATAAAGGAAATGGGTACCTGAACAATGTAAACCAAGTCTAAAATACCTACACAATAACTATAATCGTAATAAATGAACAATAAAACAGCAGAGAAGCCGTGGATTAAAAAAAAAGGCTGCAGTTATCAGCAGGAAGACGTGAATGCCATGGCGAAGCAAGGAAGGAAATGGAGACCGAAGCGACGGATGGCCTTATATAGGCAGGCAGCCAACAACGTGGGAGGTGTAGGGATGGGGGACCCAACGTCTCCCCACATGGCGACTTAGCTGCAGGCTATGGACGTATATATGTACGTAAGTAGGATTCAGTTAGCGTTGGGAACCCGTGTACCAAATTTCTTGAAGATGGGCCCATAGGTAACAAAGACCGTTGGAAAGTTCAATATGGCGGCCGACAGTGGCATCATACCACCGAAATAAGTACATACTTCGGTTTCGGTTAGCACAGGGAAGCTGCCTACCAAATTTCGTGAAGATGGGGTCAGCCTTCTACCTACACGGGAAGCTGGAGAATTAGTGATGAGTGAGTGAGTGAGTCAGTCAGGGCTTTGCCTTTTATTAGTATAGATTTAATCATTTTCCTTAATAAATAAATGACCAAGTATAATATTTTTGTCTCATTTGTTTAACTGGTTTCTCTGTATCTACTTTAAGAACTTGAGTGAAAATCTGATGATGTTTAAGGTCATATTTATGCAGAAATCTAGAAAATTCTAAAGGCTTCTCAAACTTTCAAGCACAACTGTATTAAGCGCAGGATTTAAACTAATAGAGACATTTTGTATTGCTGTCTTTGCTCATCTCTACCAATTATGTCAATATTTACAAATCTTTAACTATTTTCAGTCTGTTATTATAAAATTATCCAAAAATATATAAACTTAACAACCAAAGAAAAATGTCACTCTGAAGAGTGTGTGGAAAAGCACATACCCCAAAAAAAAAAAAAAAAAAAGACTTAAATTCACAAAATCAAAAATACATAGTAGATTACATATTCTAGAAGTTTTCAATTACAATAAAAAATACAGTAGTCTCACTAATCCGACATAAACGGGCCGGCCGAACGTCAGATAAGCGAAAATGTTGGATAATGGCAGGGGTTAAGAAAAAAAAAACCTATTAAACGTCAAACTGTTATAATTTTACACATTACGAACCTAATAGTCATGTTTTACAACAAAACAGAATAAATTAACTGAAAAAATTAACTTAGTTACAGAATTGTCTGACATTAAATACAGTATGTACTGTACTTAAAGTTCAGTCCTGTGATGATTTAAAGACATTTTTGATCGTAGTCTGCTTTCCTGACGAGTGCCATTTCTTCGTTGTGAAGTCTCGCCATCTTTGCAGCATCATTATGTCGATTCCTGTGGCTTCTTCTTGTTGCTCAATGTAATTAATTGTAGTTTCTAGCCTTAACTCTGTCACTAATATAGTCAACATCCGTACGAGCGTATACTGTTTACTACAGCATTGTGACTACGTGTGTGTGTGTTTGTGCTGTGGCGTGAGAGTCCCCATCTTGCACCCGAAAACTCGAAGCGGAGTCTCAGTACTTTTAGCAACATCAGCTTTATTAAGCTTGAAACAGCAACTGCGAGGTTATTTAATCTAGCGGGATCTTTCATTCTTCTATACACAGACACAGCAGCCAGGCAGGGTTGGGGGGAAAGTAATACTGAGCCCAGCGCATTTATAATGTCCCTTGTTCCTTGTATCACCCACCAACGGCAGGCGCTTACAGCATGTCCGCGATCTTTTCGGATTGGCTTTTACATCGAACTGCTACAGCGCTGGGAGACTGCGATTGCTTTGGGACGCTCTTCCGCGTGTCGTCCAGTTGGGTGGAATCCCACAAGAGTTTAGAAACTCACTCACACCAGCCATGATTCTTTTCAAAGGTAAAGTGCAGGTTAATTTGCTTTAGGTATTTTTACTTTATATTTTGTAATAGCAAAATACCCGCGCTTCGCAGCGGAGAAGTAGTGTGTTGAAGAAGCAATGAAAAAGAAAAGGAAACATTTTGAAAATAACGTAACATGATTGTTAATGTAATTGTTTTGTCATTGATATGAGTGTTGTTGTCATATCTATCTATATATATATATATCTATATCTATCTATCTATATATATATATATATATCTATATCTATCTATCTATATATATATATAGCAAAATACCTGCGATTGGCAGAGGAGAAGTAAAATGAAAAGGAAACATTTTAATAATAACGTAACATGATTGACAATGTAATTGTTTTGTAATTGTCATGAGTGTTGCTGGCACATATATATATATACACATACTGTATATATACACACACACACACACACATATATATACATACTGTATATACAACATATACATATCTACATATATACTGTATATACACATATATATACAAATCTACATATATATATCTACATATATATATATATATTAGGTGGACTCGATTAAAAAATTAATCCAATTAATTAGAGGCTGTGTAAGAATTAATCTTGATTAATCGTATGTAATCGACACGTAAATTTGCCCCAAATCGCAAATGTTTTTTTTTTATTTAAAACGGTTTTAGTGGGCGACAGAATCAAATAATAGACATGGACATGAATATTGTAAACTGAAGCTGTTTTAATTTCTGAAAAAAGCTTTTAAACTGCATTTGAATTCAAAACAGAAACAAAAATATCATCCCTGGTTAAAATTGGGCAGACTTAAAAATAAAGTGGTAGTTTAAGTACTTTAAGTACATTTTCAGAATAGTATTGTCTTTAAATAATAATAACCAAAATTTCACCATAAAGTGCAGTTTTTCTTCTTAAAAAAATAAGTCAGAAACATAAAAGGTAATTTGACCAGCTTACTCTTTAAACTCTGAGTAACATTAGGCTAAAACAGTGTGATCATTGAACATTTTGTAATTAGATGTATTTAGATTTACTAACGGTCACGGAAGTCCAATGATCCCCAGTAAGAGCCACAAAGTCCGCTTTCTGTAATGCATCTAATTTTGCTTGCTTTTCAGTGTGCACAAAACCATGCTTTTATCAAGGCTTCGTTCGGGTAGTCGAAATGATCAGTCGTAGGAACGCTTTATTCCGACTCTAACATTTTTGTAGCTGTGATGTGTGCATCAGTGTAATGGATGTACCAGGAAATCATGCATTGACAAAAGTTCCCGCTTGCTTGGAATTGAAAGTGTGATTAAATGCGCTATTTTTTAACGCGTTATGGAGTACATGCATCGAAGCTTCTCAGCTGTGCTTGTGCTAAGAAAGGGAAAATTTTAAAAATAACGTAACATGATTCTGCTAACCTAATATTTTTCATACGTCCCAAACCAAGGAGATGTGAAGGTAAAATGAATCGGTAGCGTACATAGTCAGTACACCCTCTCAGGAATCAACCTCAATGTCGGCGTAGAGGCTTAAGACTCTACAAATTAGCCACAGCGTGTGGCTTGTCTATGCTAAAGTATGTATTGTAGATCGGGTATATATATACATTTATATATATATACCCGTATCGCAGTGGAGAAGTAGAAGTTATGAAAAAGAAAAGGGAACATTTTAAAAATAACGTAACATGATTGTCAATATACAGTAATTGTTTTGTGAGTGTTATTGAATGTTGCTGTCATCAAGGATTTGATTATCATTATTTCTTTCAATCAGGCTCGTATTTGTAGGATGTGTTCAAGTTACATTCCGTGTTTGTCAATCGCTGTAAAGATAAGAGGTTTCATTCATCGATTAGTTCCTTACTGCATCAATAAACAGCTCGTCTTCCTTTTATCTGTGATGTGACAAACTGCATGCACGGGTTTTTTTACACTGTCTTCCTTTAGCAGGACATTCACTTTTTCCACCGTGTGCTTTGTTTCCGCAGTAGCTGCACTTATGAATATGATTCTATGTATAAGACGCTTCATATTTTTTTGCTGCCTTCTCAATTGTGTAATTCGGTTTTTGTTCAGCACTCTTTGGAACTGTTGCTTTTGTCTGTGCACTGCGCCAGTTCACGTGAGCCGCTTGGTGTTCTTTCATCGAAGGTTCCCAGCTGTACTGGTGCCATCTCGTGTAATGTCAGCTAAGACCCGGCACTTAAAACTTTCTCTCGCAGTTTCAATGAGTTTGTGCCAAACACCACCCTGACCATCTCATCTTCCTCTGCATAAGCACAGTCCTTCACATGTGAATATTTACCGGCAGTGTTTGTATTGGATTGCCGCTGATGGACGGCCTTATATGGGCAGGCACTAAATTACAAACGCTAGTGGCAGCCTGTCTATGAACTTAATTTAATATAAACTTACGGTTCACGCCGTGCTTTGTTTCCGCATATGCATCATTTGCTTCATAATGTTTTTCTGCCTTCTCAATTGTGAAATGGCGTTTTGTGCTCATCGCTGGAGTTCTTCCATGTTCTGTACGTACTTACGTAGGAGGCATGATGATGTCACACGAAACTCCGCCCCCGCAGCCATCTCCAACTCAAGACTCCATTACATTATATGGGAAAAAATAGCTTCCAGTTATGACCCTTATGCGTAGAATTTCGAAATGAAACCTGCCCAACTTTTGTAAGTAAGCTGTAAGGAATAAGCCTGCCAAATTTCAGCCTTCTACCTACACGGGAAGTTGGAGAATTAGTGATGAGTCAGTGAGTGAGTCAGTGAGTGAGTGAATGAGTGAGTGAGGGCTTTGCCTTTTATTAGTATAGATTAATCATTTTTATATGAATAGTTTTGGGTTGTGGAACGAATCATCTGAATTTCCATTATTTCTTATGGGGAAATTCGCATTGATATACTGTACGAGTGCTTTGGACTACAAGCACATTTCCAGAACGAATTATGCTCTCAATCCGAGGTTCCACTGTAATTAGCTGCGGCAGAGTGGGGAGCAACAAAAAATAGACTACGCTCAAAACTTGCAGTTCTTGTTGTCGATTGATGCATATTTTTTTTTTGCTGTGGGACGTCGGATAATATGGAATGTTGGATAAGTGAAGGTAGGATAAGCGAGACTCTACTGTACTAGAGATCATCAGAATGTTTGATTTGGTACAAAAAACACTGATAAAAGCAACTATATTTCTACAGCACGATTTCTGTGCCGCTCACTGCCAAACAAAACCTGCAAATTTGTACCCGTGTGTTCATATTTTTTGGACCTCTGGATACAACACAGGAGTATCTCACTACTGATAACTTGACTACAAATGGCTTTTCAATTAATGCATACAATTGCATTAGCTCTGTCTGGGCGAAAAACGTAGTATTCTGTACAATCATAAACAAAATTTCTCTTTCAAAGTACAATAGTAAAATATGAACCTTATGTGAACACTCAAACAGTTTAATCAACCTATAGTGTACTATTGTTTAAACTTTGCCTATTTTAATGAAGAATGCTTTGTAATCTCAGAGAGCGTTCATGATAAAAACAAAATTTCACTTAACATCTTTATTACTTGCTATTGATTCTTGCTCAAACTTGCTTGAAGATGTAAGTGCAAATAATGCTCAGGATCAAATCGACAAACAAAAAAATCTGCTGTGATTGTGTGCAATTTACCTATATACAGTGGTGTGAAAAACTATTTGCCCCCTTCCTGATTTCTTATTCTTTTGCATGTTTGTCACACAAAATGTTTCTGATCATCAAACACATTTAACCATTAGTCAAATATAACACAAGTAAACACAAAATGCAGTTTTTAAATGATGGTTTTTATTATTTAGGGAGAAAAAAAATCCAAACTACATAGCCCTGTGTGAAAAAGTAATTGCCCCATTGTTAAAAAATAACCTAACTGTGGTGTATCACACCTGAGTTCAATTTCCGTAGCCACCCCCAGGCCTGATTACTGCCACACCTGATTCAATCAAGAAATCACTTAAATAGGAGCTGCCTGACACAGAGAAGTAGACCAAAAGCACCTCAAAAGCTAGACATCATGCCAAGATCCAAAGAAATTCAGGAACAAATGAGAACAGAAGTAATTGAGATCTATCAGTCTGATAAAGGTTATAAAGCCATTTCTAAAGCTTTGGGACTCCAGCGAACCACAGTGAGAGCCATTATCCACAAATGACAAAAACATGGAACAGTGGTGAACCTTCCCAGGAGTGGCCGGCCGACCAAAATTACCCCAAGAGCGCAGAGACGACTCATCTGAGAGGTCACAAAAGACCCCAGAACAACGTCTAAAGAACTGCAGGCCTCACTTGCCTCAATTAAGGTCAGTGTTCACGACTCCACCAAAAGAAAGAGACTGGGCAAAAATGGCCTGCATGGCAGATTTCCAAGACGCAAACCACTGTTAAGCAAAAAGAACATTAGGACTCGTCTCAATTTTGCTAAGAAACATCTCAATGATTGCCAAGACTTTTGGGAAAATAGCTTGTGGACTGATGAGACAAAAGTTGAAGTTTTTGGAAGGTAAATGTCCCGTTACATCTGGCGTAAAAGGAACACAGCATTTCAGAAAAAGAACATCATACCAACAGTAAAATATGGTGGTGGTAGTGTGATGGTCTGGGGTTGTTTTGCTGCTTCAGGACCTGGAAGGCTTGCTGTGATAGATGAAACCATGAATTCTACTGTCTACCAAAAGTCCTGAAGGAGAATGTCCGCCATCTGTTCGTCAACTCAAGCTGAAGTGATCTTGGGTGCTGCAACAGGACAATGACACAAAACACACCAGCAAATCCACCTCTGAATGGCTGAAGAAAAACAAAATGAAGACTTTGGAGTGGCCTAGTCAAAGTCCTGACCTGAATCCAAATTAGATGCTATGGCATGACCTTAAAAAGGCGGTTCATGCTAGAAAACCCTCAAGTAAAGCTGAATTACAACAATTCTGCAAAGATGAGTGGGCCAAAATTCATCCAGAGCTGTAAAAGACTCATTGCAAGTTATCGCAACGCTTGATTGCAGTTATTGCTGCTAAGGGTGGCCCAACCAGTTATTAGGTTCAGGGGCAATTACTTTTCACACAGGGCCATGTAGGTTTGGATTTTTTCTCCCTAAATAATAAAAACCATCATTTAAAAACTGCATTTTGTGTTTACTTGTGTTATATTTGACTAATGGTTAAATGTGTTTGATGATCAGAAACATTTTGTGTGACAAACATTCAAAAGAATAAGAAATCAGGAAGGGGGCAAATAGTTTTTCACACCACTGTGTGTATATATATATATATATATATTTTTTTTTTTAAAGGCTATAAGCTAAATACTTGAAATAAGACTTGCAAAGTAAACTTGTGCTTTAACAACATACTTGAATGAAGTAATGGGTCAATGCCCTACTGAACACCTGATCACATTAATAAAACAAAGCCAAGGTTAAAAATATCTACAGATCACAAACCAAGTGTTTCAAGTTACAGATGAATTTTTTATCCATCATGCATTATCAAATGTTTCCCTTCTGCAAAGATAAATCATTTATTCAATGTCATGTTATTCGTGTAACAAAGCTATCCAGATTCACATTTTCATTTATCTTTCCCAGAAGACTTCTATATCCAACACTGTGAAATGTGCAGTTACTCAAGAATAATGGCACACACAAGATTAAGGTAACAGAAAGGACAAAGGTTGTTTGTAGTTCAGGTCTAGAAAGACTAATGTTTCTTAACAATTCACAATCACAATTGAGAATACATTCCAACAACACACAAAACTAATGTGGTGAGGTTAAAGCAGAACTACTGTGTCAGATTAGGAAAAGATGGGGCTGCATAACATGATCATTAAAGTTTCACTTATGGTGCCTTATGGAAACACTCTCTGGCTTCTTTGTGCTAATAAGTCTGGAAAGGGAAAACAAATCTTTCAAATAATGCAGCATAAAATCACCCAATGGCTGCTCTCACTTGCAGAACCAAGCACTACATACTGTATGTTCACACAGAAACAAGGTAAGTAGATGCAGTTGTATTTCTAAAAAACTTAACTTTCAACCACTCTAAATGCAAATATTAATCCTAAAAGCTAATTTCCATAACTCTACTAACCTATAGCAGGTTAGTTTTACACGTGTATTTTATGATTTTATGTATTTATATATATATATATATATATATATATATATATATATATATATATATATACATATATATATATATACACACACACACTCAGCAAAAAGAAACGTCCTCTGACTTTCAACTGTTTTTACTTTCAGTAAACTTAATGTGTAAATATTTGTATGAACACTAAAAGAGTCAACACCATAAGACATAAACTAAAAATGTTTCACAATGTGTCCCTGAATGAAGGGAGGCTCAAATTCAAAAGTACCAGTCAGTATCTGGTGTGGCCACCAGCTGCTTGAAGTACTGCAGCGCATCTCCTCCTCATGGACTGGACCAGATTTGTCAGTTCTTGCTGTGAGATGTTACCCCACTCTTCCACCAAGGCACCTGCAAGTTCCTGGACATTTCTGGGGGGAATGGCCCTAGCCCTCACCCTGCGATCCAACAGGTCCCAGACATGCTCAATGGGATTGAGATCCGGGCTCTTCCACTGCGAGGATGATTAAGCTGTCCTTCCTGTCTCCCTGTAGCGCTGTCTTAGGCGCCTCACAGTGCGGACATGGCAATTTATTGCCCTAGCCATATCAGCAGTCCTCATGGCTCCCTGCAGCATGCCTAATGCACTTTCACGCAGATGAGCAGGGACCCTGAGGATCTTTCTTTGGGTGTTTTTCACAGTCGGTAGACAAGTCTCTTTAGTGTGCTGCATTTTTAGAACTGTGACCTTAAATGCCTACTTTCTGTAAGCTGTTAAGGTCTTAACGACCATTCCACAGGTGCATGTTAATTAATTGATTATGGTTAATTGAACATGCAAAGAAAACATTGTTTAAACCCTTTACAATGAAGATCTGTAAAGTTATTTGGATTTTTAAAACATTACTGTTGAAATACACAGTCCTGAAAAAGGGAGTGTGTGTGTACACACACACACACATATATACAAATACACATATATATACACATATATATATACATATATATATATATATATATATATATATATATATATATATATATATATATATATATATATATATATATATATATATATATATATACATACATATATATATATATACACATACATACATATACACATACATACATACATATACACATACATACATACATATACACATACATACATATACACACTCACCTAAAGAATTATTAGGAACACCTGTTCAATTTCTCAATTATCTAATCAACCAATCACATGGCAGTTGCTTCAATGCATTTAGGGGTGTGGTCTTGGTCAAGACAATCTCCTAACTCCAAACTGAATGTCAGAATGGGAAAGAAAGGTGACTTAAGCAATTTTGAGTTTGGCATGGTTGTTGGTGCCAGACGGGCCGGTCTGAGTATTTCACAATCTGCTCAGTTACTGGGATTTTCACGCACAACCATTTCTAGGGTTTACAAAGAATGGTGTGAAATGGGAAAAGCATCCAGTATTCGGCAGTCCTGTGGGCGAAAATGCCTTGTTGATGCTAGAGGTCAGAGGAGAATGGGCGAATGATTCAAGCTGATAGAAGAGCAACTTTGACTGAAATAACCACTCGTTACAACCGAGGTATGCAGCAAAGCATTTGTGAAGCCACAACACGCACAACCTTGAGGCGGATGGGCTACAACAGCAGAAGACCCCACCGGGTGCCACTCATCTCCACTACAACTAGGAAAAAGAGGCTACAATTTGCACGAGCTCACCAAAATTGGACAGTTGAAGTCTGGAAAAATGTTGCCTGGTCTGATGAGTCTCGATTTCTGTTGAGACATTCAAATGGTAGAGTCAGAATTCGGCGTAAACAGAATGAGAACATGGATCCATCATGCCTTGTTACCACTGTGCAGGCTGGTGGTGGCGGTGTAATGGTGTGGGGGATGTTTTCTTGGCACACTTTAGGCCCCTTAGTGCCAATTGGCCATCGTTTAAATGCCACGGGCTACCTGAGCATTGTTTCTGACCATGTCCATCCCTTCATGACCACCATGTACCCATCCTCTGATGGCTACTTCCAGCAGGATAATGCACCATGTCACAAAGCTCGAATCATTTCAAATTGGTTTCTTGAACATGACAATGAGTTCACTGTACTAAAATGGCCCCACAGTCACCAGATCTCAACCCAATAGAGCATCTTTGGGATGTGGTGGAACGGAGCTTCGTGCCCTGGATGTGCATCCCACAAATCTCCATCAACTGCAAGATGCTATCCTATCAATATGGGCCAACATTTCTAAAGAATGCTTTCAGCACCTTGTTGAATCAATGCCACATAGAATTAAGGCAGTTCTGAAGGCGAAAGGGGGTCAAACACCTTATTAGTATGGTGTTCCTAATAATCTTTTAGGTGAGTGTGTGTGTGTGTATATATATATATATATATATATATATATATATATATATATATATATATATACACATACACACACATACATACATACATACACACACACACACACATATATATACACACACACCAGGGCTGTGGAGTCGGTAGATAAATGCTCCGACTCTGACTCCTCAGTTTCTAAATCTTCCGACTCCGACTCCCCAACTCCGACTCCTCTGTATGTATATACTATGCTAATGTATTTTCTACATTCATTGAAGGAAAGGAAGGCAACATACATGTCATTTCACCACAGAACTACTGGCTAGGAAGCCAACACTACAATAATGCTAGATTAAAGACAAACACAATGAAAACAAGGTTTTTTTTTTTTATTATTTATTTATTTTTTTTAAACAAGTGTCTGGATAGTAATAGCAGGCATAAAAATCAGGAACAGGAAATGTATTGGTTCAAAAATACAAACCACATTCTTTGGTAGTTTTAACTTTTAAAACAAAACAAAAAAAAAAAAGCTTAACGATATGAACTAAAAACAATATCTGGAAAACCTATATTAAACTTGGAATACAGTTATAGTTAAAGAAAAGGAAATAAATATGGCAGCCTCCATATTCCTCTGACCTCGGGTTCCCTTTAAATGCAATCTAAAATCAGTGTAGAGTTCTAAGAAACAGAATTGCTTCAGCCAGATGCTCTTTCATAGAGGCTCTTAAATCTGATTTGATTATTTTCAGAGCTGAAAATAATCTTTCAACACTGACTTGGGTGGGTGGCATTGCCGTTAGAATTCTAGCCACATCACCAATGATCTCTGGATACACAAGGATGGCTTCTTCAACACTAAGTTTTGATGAGCGATCATACTTTTCAACTTCCTTTAGTTCTTTAAAAAACTCCTGCCGGAATTTCTTTATTTGGACATTGACTGGTTCTTTATTGCTTATGCGATGTCGCTTTCCTTTTCCTTCCATTTTGTCCAAGAAGGAATCAAAGTCTAACTCTTCATTTGAAGAGGATGATCCTGAGTTACCACTAGTGCTTTGAACTTCCTCCTGTGGAGGTATTTCAGGTAGTAATCCCCTCATGTGAACTGCTAAATCGTAGAGTGCCTTTTTCGCTGTAGCAGTCTGGTCACTGTTCAACAAAATTCGGCTCATTGGGTCGACATAAATAGCTGCTAACAAGATTTCATTGTCCAGCAAAAGACTCTCTCTTTTCATCATTGAAAAAGGCTAGGTTCACAGTTCCCTGTAACAGTGGAACACGACACAATGGAAAGCGGTGCATTACATCCCATATAGTGATGCATACAGTCAATGAAAAGCATGCTTCATGGTTATTTGACATGTTCGTTTTGTGGTAACATTATGCACTGCATGCATTGGGCTTTATTCTTACAGCAGAGAAGTAGTTCATTATGACTGTTTGTGAATTGGGACATTTCAACTTACTTTTTTAATTCCCATTTAAATTTAGTCGGTTAACTTTTTGCCGACTCCGAGTACCCAAAATTGTCTCCGACTCCTCGACTCCGACTCCACAGCCCTGATATATACACACATACATACATACATACATACATACATATATACATACATATACACAAATACACACACACACTGACCAAAATTAGCCTGCTTGTTGCTTCATGTTGTGTATGCATTTACTCAGGCATTGCCAGATCTTTCTGAAGTGATGAACAGTAACTGATTTTTCTGTCACTGTCTTTCACTGTAGGCTGTTTAATCGACTCAATGATTCAGAAGAATTTGCTAAATAATACATTATATATTAAAATTAGATTTAGCTGCAACTTTGGTAAAAAGCTATAGAAGGGTTATTTTTTTTTTTGCCCAATTTTTTTGGCCTCCCATTGAAATTAACTGGGCATTTTGTAAAAATATACAATTTTGCATTTTATTTTTTCAAGATATTGAAAGTAATCTACTTAGACTAATTAACTGGAAGGAAAAATTAAGCAGGTATTAAATTATTTCCTTCCTATTATGTCAAATCTTAAGCAATATATTTTTTTCCCCAATCAAAAGACGTGATTCATACAAGTCAGTGGTAGTCAAAGTGTTTCACACTGTGGTTTAGTTTAATAAAGTCAAAGATATAGTAAACCACTTAAAGCCAAAAAAAATTTGTTAGCACAATTTGGCATCATAATTACGACAATTGTTTTACAGTACTTGAAGAAAATGCTAAAGTTGTACTCCAGAGTTACTGGCTTACATTTCAAAGCTCCAGATTCAGCCAATCACCCTCCTCGGTCATGAAGATGGTAGAAAAGCTGACAGTTTAACAGTAATGATGCAGCACAAGTCACCAGCCAGTTGCAATTAAAGGACTGCAATGACCAGGGGTGGTCTTCTCCAAGCTGATATCAAGGTATACAAAGAATGGCCTGGAGATGGATGGCGTTTGAATAAGTGTTGAGGAAGACTAAGATAGGAGACCATGACAAGAAGCAAAACACGGGTGTGGAGGCACACAGTGGCAGCAGGTTTTTATTTCAGTACCTTTTTTTAATTAGTGGCCAGTAACTGTTGCTAAATGAAGCCACTTCTTTAACTTTGATTTTAATCCGACTTGTTTGTTATAGTTCTCAGATTTAAACAGGCACTTTTTTTCCTTTACTGACAAACAATAATGAGACACAAAGTGAGCACAGTTTACACAATGCTCATTTTCAAAGCAGGGAATGTGGAAGAATAAAACTTCTAACACAAACTCAAACTGTCCATAAAAGGTGAACTTGAGCAGACAAAATGACAATACTCTTGAAAACAGGATCCATACAGAAGAATAACATTACATAATATAGCTTCAGGTGAAAGATTAAACATTGATGTAGAAAGAAGTAAAATATTCTTCTTATATAAGATGTGACCGAGAGAGCGTGTTTCAGAGAGTAGGAGCCACAAAGCTATCAATCAATCAATCGACATTTATTTATATAGCACATATTCATACTAAAAAATGTAGCTCAAAGTGCTTTACAAAATTAATAGAAAAATAGAAGACACAATAAAAAATAAACATAAGTCAGCATTAATTAACATAGAATATGTAAGGTCCGATGGCCAGGGTGCTGAGGACCGAAACATAGCTTAGTGTGCTCATCATTGCGAAGACAAGAGAGTCTCTGGTGTTTCTCTGCTTGATAAGAATGAAGCATCTATGACCTTATATAAGCCTGCCATGTTGGAATAATAGTGTTGTAAATTTAGCAGAAAAGGACTGAAGATAATAGCATACAGAAATCAACTACAGCCAGTGTAGTTGATAAAGCAAGCTGATATTAGTGGTGATATAGTTCATATTAGAACTCTGGAAACATCATTTTAATGTGATGGAATTTAACATTACTTTGAATAAAGATGGTGATTAAAAATGATGCATATTAGTTCAGTTCAAATGTTATAGTGAATGTATGTGTGAGAGACTGTGTGAAAGTCAGGCCTAAATATAATCATTTATATTAACACAGCACAGTATTTTAATTCCAACGGTCTTCAAGGGTAATTTCCAGTGCTAACACTACTATGTCTCTAGCAACTGCAGTATTAGCATGCTGACATGTGAACAAATGTAAGGCAGTTAGGCAAGTGTATATTATTTAAAAGATCATCTTTCACTTTCAAATTAAGCTGTCCTTGAACAACCGTGTGCTCTCACTCAGGACCCCTACCTCACTAGCCAGCAATAAGAAAATCATTCTTCACCTATATTTTCATCATCCTTTAGCTTCACTAGCGACAGCTAGGCAAAATGAGGACTGACAAAAAAAATCAATAAATTTAATAAAAAGGCCATCTATAAAATGGAAGCTACTGAATTAATTTCACTCTTAATGTTGAAATTCAAATTATTATAATCCCTTTCATTTATGAACTCAGAATATTATGGAATAATTATAAACAAAGTATTTAACACATGATAGTGAGCCATAATGAGAAACCTCAAATAAAAATACATTTTTACATACTTAACACACAAACATAGTGTGTTACCTATTATAGAGCAGTGCTACATGTCTCATTTGACCTTGCTACCTCTACATGCTCCGAGATGTTACAGAAACGTAATCACAAATAATTTGCTTTGCTTAATCCTCAGCACGCATAAATTTAGCACCCTTTTTAATGTCACACAATATACCTAAAGGTTTGTAAACCTTTTGTAATCTGTGTGTCTATCAAATCAGTTTATTATAAAATTTTACGATGCCTCAGGAGTGCTTCTAAATTATGTGCTCCTCCCTATACACCTTCGTTCGGCTGCTCCAGTTAGGGGTTGTCACAGCGGATCATCTTCTTCCATATCTTTCTGTCCTCTACATCTTGTTCTGTTACACCCATCACCTGTATGTCCTCTCTCACCACATCCATAAACCTTCTTAGGCCTTCCTCTTTTTCTCTTGCCTGACAGCTCTATCATTAGCATCCTTCTCCCAATATACTCAGCATCTCTCCTCTACACATGTCCAAACCAACACAATCTCGCCTCTCTGACTTTGTCATTCAACCGGCCAACTCGAGCTGACCCTCTAAATGTACTCATTTCTAATCCTGTTCATCCTCGTCACACCCAATGAAAATCTTAGCATCTAACTCTGCCACCTCCAGCTCTCTCATACTTTCTGGTCAGTGCCACCGTCTCCAACCCATATAACACAGCTGGTCTCACTACCAACCTGTAGACTTTCCCTTTCACTCTTGCCGATACCCATCTGTCATAAATTACTCCTGACACTTCTCTGCCCATTCCAGCCTGCACTCTTTTTCACCTCTCTTCCACATTCCCCATTATTCTGTAGTGTTGATCCCAAGTATTTAAACTCATCCACCTTCACCAACTCTACTCCCTGCATCCTCACCAATCCACTGACCTCCCTCTCATTTACACTCATGTATTCTGTCTTGTTCCTACTGACCTTCATTCCTCTCCTCTCTAGAGCATATCTCCACCTCTCCAGGGTCTCGTCAACCTGCTCCCTACCATCGCTACAGATCACAATGTCATCAGCAAACATCATAGTCCACAGGAACATCTGTCTAATCTCGTCTGTAAACCTGTCCATCACCATTGCAAATAAAGGGCTCAGAGCTGATCCCTGATGTAATCCCACCTCCAATTTGAATGCATCCGTCACTCCTACCGCAGACCTCACCACTGTCACACTTCCCTCGTACATATCCTGTACAACTCTTACATACTTCTCTACCACTCCCGACTTCCTCATACAATACCACAACTCCTCTCGAGGCACCCTGTCATATGCTTTCTCCAGGTCCACAAAGACCAAATGCAACTCCTTCTGGCCTTCTCTCAACTTCTCCATCAACATCCTCAGAGCAAACATCACATATGTGGTGCTCTTTCTTGGCATGAAACCATACTGCTGCTCACTAATCATCACCTCACTTCTTAACCTCGCTTCCACTACTCTTTCCCATAACTTCATGCTGTGGCTCTATTTTATTCCCCTGTAGTTACTGCAGTCCTGCACATCCCCCTTATTCTTAAATATCAGCACCAGTACACTTCTTCTCAGGCATAGTCTTACTTTCCAAGATTCCATTAAACAATCTGGTTAAAAACTCCATTGCAATCTCTCCTAAACACCTACATGCTTCCATAGGTATGTCATCTGGACCAACAGCCTTTCCATGTTTCATCCTCTTCATAGCTGTCCTTATTTCCTCCTTGCTAATCCATTGCACTTTCTGATTCACTATCTCCACATCATCCAAACTCTTCACTCTCTGATTCTCTTCATTCATCAGCCTCTCAACGTACTTTTCCATCTGTTCACCACACTCTCCTCGCTTGTGAGTACGTTTCCATCTTTATCCTTTATCACCCTAACCTGCTACACATCTTTCCCAGCTCGGTCCCTCTGTCTAGCCAATCGGTACAAATCCTTTTCTCCCACCTTAGTGTCCAACCTCTCATACAACTTATCATACACCTTTTCTTTAGTCTTCGCCACCTCTCTCTTCACCTTGCGCCTTATCTTGTCTACTTTCTGCATCTCTCGGACTATCCCACTTCTTTGCCATCCTCTTCCTCTGTATACTCTCCTGTATTTCCTCATTCCAACACCAGGTTTCCTTTTCCTCCTTCCTCTTTCCAGATGTCACACCAAGCACCCTTCTTCCTGTCACCCTTACTACATCTGCTGTAGTTTCCCAGCTGTCTGGTAACTCTTCACTGCTACCCAGTGCCTGTCTCACCTCCTCCCTAAACTCAACCTTGCAGTCTTCCTTTTTCAACTTCCACCATTTGATTCTTGGCTCTGCCCTCACACTCTTCCTCTTCTTGATCTCCAACGTCATCCTACAGACCACCATCCTATGCAGCTTAACTACATTTTCCCCTGCCACCACTTTGCAGTTTTCAATCTCCTTCACATCAACTCTTCTGCATAAGATGTAATCTACTTGTGTGCGTCTTCCTCCACTCTTGTACGTAACCCTATGTTCCTTCCTCTCTCTTAAAATACGTATTCACCACAGCCATGTCCATCCTTTTGTCAAAATCCACTATCCTCTGACCTTCTACATTCCTCTACTTGACACCATACCTACCCATCACCTCCTCATCTCCACTGTTCCCTTCATCAACATGCCCATTGAAATCCACTATGCCCTGGAAAAGGAGAGTGGCGACAGCATTCAGGAAGAGGCACCTTCTAAATCCAAGTGTCAGCAAACTAAACAGATGATGCAAGCTGCACACAAAATAAGTGTCAGAGGTATGACGACAGTAATTACTTTGCGAATGCTTTCCGATTTGCCTACACTTGTGCAGGCAACCTTTGTTAAACACGAGCACAGTTTCTCTGGCAACACAAGTGTCAAAGCAAGTCAGATTTTTGGGGCATATCTTGTGATCAGTGATTTGCAATTAGAGAATTTTTTAAAATATGTCAAGATTCAATTAACAGAATTTTAGAATAAGCATTTACATCAGGGGAAAAGTACATATTCACTTTGTTTTGTTGTATTTTTTTCTCCATTCCCTAAAAATTTTTTTTTCATGCCACTGGTTCTCTTCCCTCTCAGAGGCAGGTGATGAATTCTGTTTTGTTAAGCTTCGTCTCTTTTTGATCCTGCTTTCTTTTTTTAACTTTGATTTTTTTTCTTTTCATATTTTTTGCTGGACTATGAAGTCATGTTGTACAAGTTCAACTTTATTTCAAGAAAAAATTCACTGACTTGTTACTTACCCATCTCTTGACTCTAAATTGCTAATCTCTAGACAGCATCAGAAAACCTACGAATATAATAAAGCGTTATTTATGAAATATTAGTAATTTGATAAAGTTGTTCAAGTAACTTGCAAGTGGCATTATTTAATTGTTAAACTGTGTTAAACTGGTTTTTGATTTGATCTCAAATTATTAAAACACACTCATGTCATTACTAGCTAAATATAACATTTTCTGCTTTATGTGTGTGTATGTCTAAAATTTAATTTACAAGAAGCTGATTACTTATTGTGTGGCTGACTTAGCTAGTTAGCAACTCCAACCGTGACACTTTGTGAAAGGAAAAAAATGTTGCTAACCTCTGTATTGGGAAAGATGTCTCAGTTTTCAGTAGTATAAATATAAAGCATTCTATTCCAAAATTATAATCAATCAACACAAGAAAATGTATGGAGGCAAGAAGGCAATGAGCACCTACAGACTACAAATTTTCACATGGAAAAGTTAAAACAAAAAACAAAAGAGCTGATTGGTGAAAATATTATATTTTTGGCATTCCAAACCATTCAACTGAAGATTCTAGTTGGAAAATGGAATGTGGTGTTCAATATAGAAGTCAACAATCAAGAGCACCAAATGTGCAAACTTGCACATTTAACTGTTCATCATGAATTGATTCAACTGACCACAGCTAATCCGTATAGTGCTTACCATCTCATGCACCATCATCCTTGCATTCTTTAATGCAATTTGCTTCTCGGTGCCAACTAAGGGCTCGTTTATACTTCACGCTCGGAACGTGTATGCTCATGCATCATGGCTGCCATGCGTTCCTAGCGTTCATTGGACACGTCCTCTGAGCAGGTCTTCAGAAATTAATGCGACGCGTACTCGCTTTGCAGCACCAGCAAAAATTAGGGGGGGGGTGCAGTGTGATAAAAGTTGCAATGTGACGTCAGAGTCTATCTAAATGTGACAGAAAGCTGGTTTGAGTAAACTCCGGGATTGATGTGCGCGCTTCGATGTTTGATGAATGGTTCAATGTGGTGAAGCAAAATACAGACAGACATACAGATGCATTTGTGGTGCTTTGATATTCAAGCGCTGCATATTCTCGATTGTAATGACACGATATATTTTAAAAGTCTCACAAATACCATCATTTGTGCCGACTTTTTTTTTTTCCCCCTGGGGCTTCCTCCTGACCTGACAGCAGTGGCAAACAACAATAGATCACCAGACAGAATACTCGCAGGGAGTCATGTCACAGGTATTCTCTGCCTGGAGTTTGCATGTTTTCCTGCTGGGTTTCCATAGTGTGCTCCAGTTTCTTTCCAAAAGATATGGAGATTTGGTGCCACTAAAATGATGATAGTGTATGGGAGTGCTTGTATTCACCTGGCGATGAGCCGATGCCCCGTCCAGGGATTGTTTCTGCCTTGTGCCAAATGCTTGCTGGAATGGACAAATCCCTGGATTGATGGATTTAATCATTAAACATCCTTTTCAGAGATATTTTGGTAAGGTGTCATCGGAATTTAATGGGTGTTCCAGGCAATTCAGAACACAGCAAAGCCAAACCTGTTCTCACCGTGATAATATCTAGCACTGCCACCTGGTGGATTCTTCCAGATTTATGTAAAGTACACGTGCAAGTATAAACAGTAAAATGCTTGTGTTGCAGTAGTGTCTGCTGGAGCATGCGTCGCGTTAAGTATAAACCTGGCCTAAGACTAACCAGACCTTACATCATCTTTGTGAGATTCACCTCCATAATAGGGCAGCCCTTCCCCATAACTAACATATAAAAGAGGGGGCTGATATTCTAATCCACATCGATAAGGCAAGAATTAAAATTAAAAAAAAATTTTAAAACAAACAAATGAGTCATAGCTGATTTACAAAAACAAATCGGAGTAGATGAGCCCTTTATATCTAATGTTCAAAACATTAGCAATGTTTACAAAGTGAAAATTTACAAAGATGAACTGAGAAGGTTCAGATTTTTCCACTCAGCTTTCAGGTATTGCCAGATATCACTATGTGACCTGGGGGAAAATGGGCATCACATTTCTTCATCTAATTAGTAGAATTACAGCCATAATTCATGTGGAAGCACCATGAGAAGTGTTCATAGTTTGTGCACTCTCAGTTGCAGTGCACAAGTCAATAGACCAATCCTTTCAAAGTATCACATGTCATGGTGGTCCCATGCACATCACTGATAATTAAAATTAAATAAATTTGGTCTCTTATCTTTTCACGCATCACAACTGAAAACATCCAAAAAGAATTTGTTGCACTGGTGTTGTTTTATGCAAGAGCAACTGAAGGTTACAAAATGGCTGACACTGTAAACTAAGCAAACCTACAGTTTTAGTTCACCTAACAATTATCAGGCAAGTCAAAAAATGATGTAATAGGAGAAATCTAACAGACAAGCTTTTTTCATATTACCACTGTACATAAAGGGTTTATTTTTATTCCTTCATTATACAAGGAAATAAACTTTACAAATGAAATAGAAAAGGAGAAAAATAAGTGATATGTAGTACATATACATGTAACACTGTATAGTGGCATTTCTTTGCCCTAATTAAGATACTTCTTGTTACAATGTGAATTAACTGTACTGTGAAAGTGTACAATTTAAAAAAAAAAAAACCTTAAGACAAAGCATTACATCAGTAAACTATATATATATATATATAAAAATCTAGTCTGGAGATCCTGTAGCAGGAACTGCTTTCATTTTTCAATATTTCTAAAGCTATAAAAGGACATGTTCTTGTAAGTATAGAAAAAGGATGTCTGATGGTTCAATCTTTGTCATAAATAACACTTACACTTCATACAGATTCAATTAAAGTAACATTTTAGTTAAGGGCAGAACTACTCAGAGTGACAAATCACTAATAACACTTTTGAAATTAAAGGAAAAAAGAAAAAAACCAACAACATTCACCCAATGTGTTATTGGCATACAAATGAACATTAATGGTTTTATAGAGTTATTACTATATTGTGTTCCTTAAGTACATCTCCTAATGGCAGACTCTATAGAGAAAGGGACATTGGTCCCAGCAGTGCACCCAATGGGACACAATATCTGTATATTGACAGGAAGGAGGGAGTACTAATTATCAAACTTACGACATATTAAAATCTTTTGACAGTTGAGATGTAAGACAACTAAGAACAGAGACTGATGGACAAACAAAATATTCAAGCTTATACAGCGGAATGGTATCAGCGATAGAATCAAAATGTAGCAATCAAGACCAAATGCATAATTTTGGCAGCATTTACAGAGCTGGGAAAGGCTGCAATATCATTTACAGCAAAGATTTTTGCTTATCTGGATATAAAAGAAAACTGAAAACTCTCAAAAACTTTGCAATGAAAAGGTAAATTAAAAGTAGCTGTATAACTCTGGACGAATGTTCATTGGTTGTCAGCCCTCATGTACATAAAAGCCTGCCCCTACGACTAAAGACATGGGAGGAAGTCATAGTCTGGTTCGAAGGATTTGCTGTTCATGTCACATTTGACAGTAATGTGCCGCTAACTGCCTCCAAATCACTAAGATTATGTAAATGAAGGCTATGACTGAAAAACCTCCGAAAAAGTCATATAATGTGACAGTCTTAAGTGCCTGACTATGTGCTTCCACACTAAGATATTTATTTGATGAGCACACACAAGAAAGAATTTCACTGTAATTGAAGCAATTGACAATAGTAACTCTAAACCCATTTTCAGCAGAAATGATCTGAAAAGGTTCGATTACCTTGACAATCACAAATTGGAATGTTAAAGAAATCATTGATTTTGTTAAATCTAAAAGTATGGCTATGAGAGTTTGCAGGATCTTTCAGACTTCATAGAAACAGGTGAAAGGGTGAGGGTGTCAATCACCACATCTTTGTGAATATTAAATGAAATATCATTTCAGTAAATTTTACAGTGTAAATGTACAGATTTTATATAAAACACTTGTCATATTAAGTGTCAAGACAGGTAATGGAATACATTTTTAAAAATTTGATCTCTCTTGCCATGTGTGTGGCTTCAGCACCTTACCTTTGTATTCTGAACCTCTTGCCTGGCACCCCCTCTGTTGAGGGCAACACCGTCAAGCTTCCGAGGTTCTCATTTCTTGGCGCCTTACTGTCACACTTCCTCTAACAAACACTTCAACAAAGCCAAACTAACCAATTAGATTGCTCTGAGGAACTGGAAACCCACAGACCTTAGCATTTTATTATATAGTAGAGATGTTTTTTGTTAATTAAATGCATCAAAATAATAATTTATATTAATTACACTAATCCTCAATCATTCACTTAACGCAGAGTGCTATAGGGATTGCAGAGGGTGTTACATGTGTGCCCTTCGCTTTCAAATACATGCTGTTTTAATGTAAGATGTCAACTGCTTTAGAAATCATTCAGTCAGCTAGGGGATAGTGAGCTCCCATTATCCAAACTGTATGATACATGAAAGGATAGAGAAGGGGGCAGATGACAAACTAAGCGAAACAGAATGCGCAATTTTAAAAGTCAAGTGTAAGAGTAAATGACCTTAAGGGTCCCTTTAGAACCTTGTTCATCTTAAGAGAATAAAATGAGCCTACACAAAGAGGCATGAAAGCTCTAAGAGGCTATCAAAGGAGGTATTTTTCAATGTTATTAGTTTGTGACCTATATTGGACAATAATTAAATAATTTATTATAGGCTTAAAGTTACATACAAATAACAAAAGATTCTTGCATCAACTTTAAATATTAAAAAAGCAAAAGAAAAAAAAATACTTCTCAGTGACAACTGACATGATGCAAATGAGCTGAACACTTTGTAATAAGTTGCAGTCCTTAATGGGTGAAAATAATGCATATAGCAAATACTGTTTGAACATTTATAATGAGGGCGTTTACTCTCACACTGCTCAACTTCTGTTGTTAGACTCTGCACATTAACCTAACATGGGACTTCTTTCAGCATAAGTTGGCAACATAGGGGCTTGCCATGTCAAGAATTGAATTTTGCCATATAACCAGTGTAAGGTCCTATTACCTGAAAATGGATTAGGCACTTTACATTCAGCAAAAGCAGACCTCTACTTAAAATTATATATTGAGCACATCTGTCTCACTTAACTGTCCAAAATGTTTCCAGGGCAAGATCCAACCTGCGGACACTGCAATCAAGTCCCAGCCTCACTGGGTCACGTGTTTTGGGCCTACACCAACATCATTCCAGACAAAAATGTTACAGTGCCTTTCAGACAGCCTTGGTGTCACAATCCCTCGTAACTCATTAACAGCTGTGTTTGGGGTTCTTCCAGATGGGCTTAAAGCGGAGAAGAACAAAACAAACTGTGATTGCCTTTACTACACTATTGGCTCATAGACTAATTTTGCTAAACTGGAAGAATCCTAACTCTCCTCTTTTAAGTCCATGGGTAACTGATGTTTTATATTATTCGAAATTGGAAAAAATCAAATTCTCAGAGGATCTATGCAGAACGTTTTCAAAACCTGGCATAATCTAATCAATAATATTTTAGAATAAGCTCTTAAAAGCACTGAGGAAATAGATTCTCTTCCCATTTAATTTTTTTTTTTATTCGCCTATTAAACTCATCAATTTATGTATTTTGACCAGCTTGAAGTTTTACTCTGTTGGCCATGCGCTCTTCCTCAGGGTGGGGGTTGGGTTGATTTGTTTTCAATCCTATTTTTTGTAAAAATTGATCTCTCTGTATGGAATGATTACAATAAAATAAATAAAATTAAAATAATAAAAAAAAACCCAAAAAAAAACAAAAGCGGACCTCTAAGGGCTCATTTATACTTCACGCTCAGAACGCGTAAGCGCCCGAATCATGGCTGCCACGCGTTCCCGCGTCCTCTGAGCAGGTCCTCAGATATTAACGCGACGCGTGCGTGAGTTGCAGTACCAGCAAAAAGTCAGGGGGCGCAGTGTGCTAAAAGTTGGAACGTGATGTCAGAGTCTCTGTTTACTATCTACATGTGACAGTAAGCCTCTATGGAGATCCTTCGGGGATACAGCGCTATACATTATGTAGCCGATGTGAAGTTGCAAAAAAAAAAAAAAAATAGACGGCACAAAAGATGGTATGTGAGACTTTTAAAATGTATTGTGTCATTTATATATGTCTTTATTTTTTAATTTTTGCAACTTAACAGCAACATAATGTATAGCGTTATATTTGAGCCACTGAGAAAAAAATAAAGGACACGGTGAAAACGTGTATTTTGTGATTAAAGTGGAAATTTCAGCTTTAATCTCGAAATGTCCATTTTAACCTCGTTGTTTACTTTATCATTAAAAGCAGACGGTCGTAAACGTCATCCCAGTTTTTAATCGCTACGAGCTTCTTGGACCTGACAGCAGGTAAAGTAAAACAATAAAAAATAGATGGCACAAAAGATGGTATGTGAGACTTTTAAAATGTATTGTGTCATAACGATCAGGAATATGCAACGATTGAATATAAAAGCACCACGAATGCATCTGTATGTCGGCATTTTGCTTCAGCAGTGGAAAGCAGCAATAGATCGCCAAACAGAACAAATTAAATGTATGATATTCCAACTCTCTGCACATTTAGAATCTTTAGATTTATACTTGATATCACTTTCATGATGAAATGCATTAAAATGTGTATGTTACATTTTACATATAATTTCGTTTAAATAATGAATACTGTTAATAAATACACACATGGGGGAATAATTATACACACGGGGGTGTCACGGTGGTGGAGCGATAGCACTGATGTCTCGCAGGGAGTTATGTTGCTGGTATTTCCTGCTTGTATTCCACACTGTGCTCCAGTTTCCTTCCAAAGATATGCAGATTTGGGGATTTGGTGCCGTTAAAATGACGCTAGTGTATGTGTGCTTGTATTCACCTTGCGATGAGCTGAGGCCTCGTCATGGGACTGTTTCTCACTCGTGCCCAATGCTTCCTGGAATGGACACATACATCCCTGGATTTATGGATTTAATCAATAAACATCCTTTTCAGAGATATTGCGGTAAGGTGTTATCGGAATTTAATAGGTGTTTTAGGCAATTCACAACACAGAGAAGCCGAACATGTTCCCACCGCGATAATATCTCGCACTGCCACCTGGTGGATTCCTCCAGATTTACGTAAAGTACACGCGCAAGTATGAACACTACAACGCTTGCGTAGCAGGAGCGTCCGCTGCAGCATGCGTCGCGTCGCGTGAAGTATAACTCCGGCCTAAGAGGTACTAAGCTTTTCATATATTCAGTTTTTTTCTCTCCACCAAAACCAGCTTTCAACTTCCTGCTGAACTAAATTAGAATCACTGAGTGATGCAATGTTATAGGGTGATTGTCAGATGTTACTCTTATTTTTGTTTATCTAACCAGAAAACCATTTAATTCAGGGCTTGTAATGCGCTGGTAGTAAATTGGGACTTTTCTTCCATCTTAGCCATGGGCGTCCTAGTGACATTTCCAATCACCGTCAGCAGACTCAATTTGGGGGAACAATATTACCAACAGCAGTATCTGCATGAAGCTGCTACGTGAGGGGTACTAATTGGTAACAGGCCATTACCAGGATCTGTGGTTTAAAAACTGCAGACTGCTGCTTGCTGTGCCATTTTGGATTCCTGGATGAGAAAGGTGAAATATAAAGTTGTGAAGGGCTGAACTATAGAAACAGATGTAGCTCTGGGTTTAAAGATGCGGCAATCTAAACAGATTCCATTATGCCTTTTTCATGCTCAAACATCTCTCTCCGTTGGTTCATTGCATCACTAGGTCTTTTTTGGCTATTCAGCTGTTGACTTAATTTTATTTAATGATTATTTTTATATACCTGACCATCATTCTAGGAAACCAAAGCAGCACAAACTTTTTCAGGACAACCTTCGCAGTGCATCTAGCAGTAAAATATTAAAAACAAGGTTGTTATTACAAGGTCCATCATGAGTGAACAAATGCCAACAGTCATAACCAATTTACTGACAGAAGTCAATGAAAACAATTTTAAGGCATGCTTCCACATTGGTAGGTCCTATTTACAACACATTAACATACAATATTTACAGTAAAATTCTCTAATATCACTAATTTATTTCACGACAGACCTCGTAGATCATTAGTCTGTCTCAGTTTGACTCAATTTCATACACATGTACTGCTCTAGAACCTACATCTCTGCTTTAAGCAAAATTAATTCCGCATATGATGCTGTCAGTGGCTGAGCAACAGATTTCATGGGATACATTAAAGTGTCAAGTTTGGACAAACACATACTGTACATAAAAACAAGGCCATCGTCTAATTGGTATCCTCCCAGAGGGATGTGCAACATCTGCGCATGTTTTCTGTGGAGACTTAGGTTTTCATGTTTTCTCATGTAAACTATTGCAGATGTGCCTTGTGAACAATTAGCATTCCATTCAACATACGGCCTTATAGTGCCAGGGTAACTACCATGCTCTGTGACACACACTGGGGAAAGCCAAAAGAGATGCATATAAAACTACTACAAATTTTTTGAAATAAGCTTTGATTTCTTCTACTCAAAGATCCCCCTCAATACTGTAAACATGAACACTAAGTGAAAGACTTTCTGACCTGCTGATTTGCTCCTAATGTCCTTACTCCTTTACTCTGTGCCCGTGGTGCTGCACTCAAAATTCCTTTTTAGATAAAAGAATGAAACGATTAAAATGGATTATTTCTGTTTACTTAAGTGTTCTAAAAATAGGATTAATCATCATCTATTAAACCTGTTGAAAAAATGAATCCAATGTTATCACTGCTTCTTGTTCTTTATATTAAGTTCATCAAATACTTGATACATAAAAACAAATTCAAGTGCTTTATGCTTTTTGACAACTGATAATTGTAAAAGGATTCTTCTTTATAATGAAACAAGGTAGATTTGGGTTTCAGTTTCAAGTCCTGTTGTGAATCTTTAAATTTTCATTTCTCTTGCCACACAAAGAATCCATCCAACTTGGAAATGATAAATATAAAAAGAAAAAGAAAAAAAAAACCCTCATCTGAAGCACTGACAGAGCGACTGGAGTCAAGTTTGCTCAGCAGGGTGGAATTTATCTGTTGTACAGTAGTTCTGTAACACCAACCTATAGGGAACCTAGCAATATGAACAGCAGTTTGCTTTTGACAGCAGCATGTCCTGACTGCTATTGATTGGGTTGTTCAGCAAAGTGCGAAACATTGATTTAGCTCTAAACTGGTAGTTATGTGATAATCCACAAAATGAATTGGTGTCAAGCAATGTATGAGCAAGTAGAACAGCTTAAAGAAAGAACAAAAGGTAAAAGGTTTTCTTTTCAGTAGTTTGATAAAAAGAATGTTTAATTCTTTTCTGTTCTATGGATTAAACAAACATTAGGCTATTTAAACACTTATTTAAAAAAAAAAAAACTCAATAGGCTCTTCAAAGTCGGTAATTGACACGGCAAAATGTGGATGGATTAAAATATTACACATTAATAAATGTGCATCTCTGTGTATATCGTTATTTATAATACACTACCGTGGCTGATCATTTGTCTGTCCAGGATTCTAAATCACTTGTAGGTTGCAAACTGTTTGGCCTGAAATTTGGTACACATATACTACGTGACATTTACTGTCCGCTTTCAGAGTGATGATTGGCCTCCAAGGTTATTCCTTTTATATTTTTATTTTATTGTGGAATCAACTCTTGGCAGTGGCCAGGACGGCCGTGCAGTGCATGCATACGGGTGCCGTTCTCATCCCTACCATCTTCGCCGTCACTTCCCCTACCTCTTCATATCTTAAATCATTCTTGAGGCAGATTGAAGACTTAAGTGCCAGCTTAAGTGAACAACTGACGAAAAACGTACTAAGTAATCACAACAGAAACACTGATTTGATCAGTTTTAACGCAAAAAGCTGCCGACAAAGAAGCAGGCCGCTAGGGTGGAGAAAAGAAGAGCTGCTCAGGAAGCAGCAAGCGCATCAACCTCTGAGCAAATGAATGCTAAACAGAGAAAGAGGATGAAAACTAGGAATGCTCAAGTCAAGAGTATTCACTGCACTTTATCATGCAGTGCAGTGTTGCTGGTGTGTGTATATATATAAAAAAAAAAAGTCTATAAACATTACTTCAAATGTTTAATAGAACTGTTCAATAAAACATTTATCATATATGCCGAGACCGTATAATTTGGTAGTGAGAACACATCTAGAGTTTAGCTAAGAGTTCTAGATTCAACACCACAAGTGACACTGAAATAGTAAAATCTGTGCAGAAATGAGCAACCAAGTGCATCCCATAACTAACAAGCTTGTTCAACTCCTATTTAGTCATCAGCAGTGACAGCTGTGTGGGAACATAATCCAGGTCACAAAAGTCTCACAGTGATCATAAATGATCTTCCAGAGTTCTTTAGAAACAGTAGTTTATGTGTTGTAACCCCAGTGGAAATTACTGTACCAGTGTCTGGGCCTATCTTCCAGCCCTGGATTCCCAACTGAGTTAGTTGCAACCTTGTCCCCACTGCTACTGAAACTGCCTATGCCCTTGTGACTAGGAACTGGGTTAAGGGAGTTCAACAGCACATGGATCACTGTGTCCGTTATCACATGGGAAATAATAAAAGTACAGTAGAGTCTCGCTTATCCGACTAACGGGCCGGCAGAACGTCAGATAAACGAAAATGTTGGATAATGGCAGGTGTTAAGAAAAAGCCTATTAAACGTCAAACTGTTATAATTTTACACATTATGAACCTGATAATCATGTTTTACAACAAAACAACGGAAATTAACTGAAAAAATGAACTTAGTTACAGAATTGTCTGGAGTTAAATACAGTATGTACTGTACTTAAAAAGTTCAGTCCTATGATGAATTAGACATTTTTGATCGTAGTCTGCTTTCCTGACGAGTGCCGTTTCTTCACTGTCAAGTCTCGCCATCTTTGCAGCATCAATCGATCGATACTTTATTAATCCCAAGGGGAAATTCACATAATCCAGCAGCAGAATACTGATACAAAGAAACAACATTAAATTAAATAGTAAAAAAAATGAAAAAAATTTAAATAAAATTAATGTTAGCATTTACTCCCCCGGGTGGAATGGAAGAGTCGCATAGTGGGGGTCGGGGGGGAAACGATCTCCTCAGTCTGTCAGTGGAGCAGGACAGGGACAAAAGTCTGTCACTAAAGCTACTCCTCTGTCTGGAGATGACACTGTTCAGTGGATGCAGTGGATTATTCATGATTGACAGGAGTTTGCTTAGTGCCTATCGCTTGTTGATTCCTGTAACAGCTTCTTGTTGCTCAATGTAATTAATTGCAGTTTCTAGAGCCTTAACTCCGTCACTCATATAGTCAACATCCGTACGAGCGCATACTGTTTACTACAGCATTGTGACTGTGTGTTTGTGCTGTGATGTGCGAGTCCCTGTCTCGCACCCGAAAACTCGAAGCTGAGTCTCAGTACTTTTAACACCACCAGTTTTATTCAGCTTAAAACAGCAACAGCGCGGTTATTTATTTTAGCGGGATCTGCGATTCTCCTAAACACAGACACAGCAGTCAGGCAGGGTCGGGGGGGAAAGTAACACTGTGCCCTGCGAATTTATAACGTTCCTTGTATCACCCATCAACGGCAAGCGCTTATAGCATGTCCGCGATCTTTTTGGATTGATCTTTATGGCAAACTGCTACAGCGCTGGGAGATTGCAATTGCTTTCGGACGCTCTTCCGCGTGTCGTCCAGTTGGGTGGAATCCCACAAGAGTTTAGAAAAATCACTCACACCAGCCATGATTCTTTTCAAAGGTAAAGTGCAGGTTAATTTGCTTTATTTATTTTTACTTTATATTATGTATTAATCATTTTTATATGAATAGTTTTGGGTTGTGGAACGAATCACTCGAGTTTCCATTATTTCTTATGGGGAAATTCGCATTGATATACTGTACGAGTGCTTTGGACTGCGTGCACATTTCCAAAACTAATTATGCTCGCAAACCGAGGATCCACTGTAATTGGCTGCAGTAGAGTCGGGAGAAACAAAAAATAGACTACGCTCACGCTCGCAACTTGCAGTTCTTGATGCCGATTGACGCATTTTTTTTTTTGTGGTGGGATGTCGGATAATACGGAATGTTCGATAAGCGAAGGTAGGATAAGAGAGACTCTACTGTAGTTCTAACTGCTAACAAAAAAATTTGGGAATTGGAACCATTTGCTTTGCTTAATAGCTTGTATAGTACACTTGCATCTTTTTATGCAAGTTAATCATCGACTTACAACCTATGCATCTTACGATCATTTGACTTGTGACTGCTACTGCGTCTCATTGGCAAACAGTTTTCGCCATGACAGCTCCGTATATCTTAACTCATTTATCTCAATCTCAGTTTATTACCTGCAGCAGTGTTGTCTACGTTCAGTTACATTTGTCTTATAATTACAGGAAAAAAGGCAATTGATCTCGACACAAAAATGAAGGTGATCAAGCAGTATGAGGGAGGAAAGAAAAGGAGGTCGCATGCAACTTGAAGTTAATTCATTTTAACTGGCGTTTACCGCATGGAATGTGCCGCTGTACTCTGGCTTTCAATCTAGTTAACCCACGAAGCTTCTGTGTTGCGACTCATGATGTGTCACTTCATACAAACCGCCATGAAGGAGTAATAAAACCACATGGTCGTCCTTTATCTGTTAATATTTATTATTAACAGGCTGAAATGTTAAAACAGGAAACATGAGTGCTCCCACTGTGCAATTCCTCCTCTCACAGTTAACAAAATGAACACTGCAAGAAGTGAACAATGATGACTTAATACTGACAAAGAAAGAATTTGTTTGGCACCCATGCAAGCAACACCAACAACGAAAAAGTAAAATTTACACACACAAAAAAAAGATAAAAAATCCACACCATGTGCTAGGAATGATGATATAAAAAACAAACAATAGGACTTAAGGGACTTACTATTTAGTATTGTGTAGTATCTCTCTATTACATTAAAAAAAAAAAAAAAAAGATATTGGAAGGAGACGAGATGTGATTTTCTCAGAGAGACATTTTCATGTCCCATGAGACTTGACTTTGTGCCAAGTGACTTAACCACGCCCGGGGCAGGAAATAAAGAGTAGATGACGAAGTAGAACGTCGTAAAGAATTCAAAAACATTGGCGCAGTAAACATGCAGATCAGGTTAGAGATAATGAAAGTACTAAAACTCTAAAGTCTCCAAAAATTTTAAAATTAAAAAAAAAAAGGACAGTAAAGATCGTATTAACACAAACAGAAATTACTCGGTGAAATAACGGAACAGAGAAGAGAGATTGAATATATTGTTCGGATTTAAGAGACGTGTAGATTGTCTAATTCTTGTTGCCATTTGGGAGGAAAGTAGTGTTTCTTCCCAATGAAGTAAAAAATTTATTGTTTGGTGAAAGTGAAATCCCGCGAGAGAAATCCTTCCTCATTTGTGTGAATGCTACTGTCAGACACATTTCTTGTAGAGAGAAACTATATTCACATCATGCGCCACGGCAGCAAGCCAGCAGCTGATTGAGCAAAGGGAAGGTGAAAAAAAAAAAGAAAAAAAACAAACACCCCCCAACTATTTGTTTCCCATTGTATCACTGTTTAAGAGGGGGTTTCGGAGGAGCGACTGCGTCTCCTTGGGGTGCATTCAGCCCCCCCTCTCAACGCGGGCAGCACAGACGCAAAGTGGCTGGCATGTAGCGTAGGCAGAGAGGGGGGCAGAGATTGAGCGAAGTGTGTGAGACTGTGTATACAGTATATCATAATGTATTAAGATCCGAATCCTGCATCTATTGCTTCTCTAAATACTAAACAAGCAGTAAAACACATTTTAAACATTCAGAACACCTGGTATCACTGCTGGAAACAAACCATTAACATTATGTTTAATACATACACAAATACTTTTGGAGTTACAGTGCATCCGGAAAGTATTCACAGCGCATCACTTTTTCCACATTTTGTTATGTTACAGCCTTATTCCAAAATGGATTAAATTCATTTTTTTCCTCAGAATTCTACACATAACACCCCATAATGACAACGTGAAAAAAGTTTACTTGAGGTTTTTGCAAATTTATTAAAAATAAAAAAACTTACATACAGTAAGTATTCACAGCCTTTGCTCAATACTTTGTCGATGCACCTTTGGCATTACAGCCTCAAGTCTTTTTGAATATGATGCCACAAGCTTGGCACACCTATCCTTGGCCACTTTCGCCCATTCCTCTTTGCAGCACCTTTCAAGCTCCATCGGGTTGGATGGGAAGTGTCGATGCACAGCCATTTTAAGATCTCTCCAGAGATGTTCAATTGGATTCAAGTCTGGACTCTGGCTGGCCCACTCAATGACATTCAGAGTTGTCCTGAAGCCACTCCTTTGATATCTTGGCTGTCTGCTTAGGGTCGTTGTCCTGCTGAAAGATGAACCGTCGCCCCAGTCTGAGGTCAAGAGTGCTCTGGAGCAGATTTTCATCCAGGATGTCTCTGTACATTGCTGCAGTCATCTTTCCCTTTATCCTGACTAGTCTCCCAGTTCCTGCCGCTGAAAAACATCCCCACAGCATGATGCTGCCACCACCATGCTTCACTGTAGCGATGGTATTGGCCTGGTGATGAGCGGTGCCTGGTTTCCTCCAAACGGGACGCCTGGCATTCACACCAAAGAGTTCAGTCTTTGTCTCATCAGACCAGAGAATTTTGTTTCTCATGGTCTGAGAGTCCTTCAGGTGCCTTTTGGCAAACTCCAGGCGGGCTGCCATGTGCCTTTTACTAAGGAGTGGCTTCTGTCTGGCCACTCTACCATACAGGCCTGATTGGTGGATTGCTGCAGAGATGGTTGTCCTTCTGGAACGCTCTCCTCTCTCCACAGAGTACCTCTGGCGCTCTGACAGAGTGACCATCGGGTTCTTGGTCACCTCCCTGACTAAGTCCCTTCTCGCCCGATCGCTCAGTTTAGATGACCAGCCAGCTCTAGGAAGAGTCCTGGTGGTTTCAATCTTCTTCCACTTACGGATGATGGACCGGAGCTCAATTTGGAGCTTCATGGCAAAGGCTGTGAATACTTATGTACATGTGCTTTCTCAGTTTTTTTATTTTTAATAAATTTGCAAAAATCTCAAGTAAACTTTTTCACTATGGGGTGTTGTGTGTAGAATTCTGAGGAAAAAAATGAATTTAATCCATTTTGGAATAAGGCTGTAACATAACAAAATGTGGAAAATGTGATGCGTTGTGAATACTTTCCGGATGCACTGTATATACGGACATTTAATTAGAATACAAGTTTCACTGCAGTATTTTTCATTTTAATGTAAAAAAGATGCTTTAAAATACTTGTCCATGTCTACCCAGGGTTAACGCAAGTCTACAGGTAGTTCAATACTGCTTTGAAATATTCTGTTAAAAGCTTCTTCAAAGAACCAGGTTAAAGGATGAAAGCTGTGCAGTCTTCCAGTAAAGAGTGTCAAGGGATGCCTTCTTGACACTGCTATCTCATCAAAAGTGATGGAATCATGTACTGCTTAGCTAACAAAATTGCATCCTAGGAGATCAACCCCCTCCACAGAGAACATCTACGTCTAAGTGATAAGGACTACAGAATACACATCTAGCCGTTTTTAAAAAGTATAACTTTATATATGACCCAATTAAACAAGTCAAACTAAATACATATCAGTGTATAAAGTAACAATGTACTTAATTTAAAAACATTATAACAAATGTAAAATACTCAGTGCAACATTATATAAGAGCTGCTGTTTGCTTAAAACAAATGTGGGTACCTCAAAAGTCAGAATTTCAAAACATGCCAGATGGGCAAACATTACATGTCGCCAATTATGAAGACAATATATTTGCAATTAATAAAAAGTAGTATTTACTAACAGATGACATTATACAGCATATACTGTACATATTCTCAACAATGCTTAATATAATTCATAACTGCAGAGGCTTGGGCCTATAAGGCAGCACTGTGCTCAAAGCAAGAAATATCCCTGGATGGGATGCCCCACTCACAGCCCACACAGCGGCAATTTGGCATCAGCAGTTAAGAGAATGTGCACGTCTTTAGGGATGTGGGAGGAAAACAGGATGAGTTCCTGGGAGGAGAACCCACACAGATAAAAGGGAAATTGAGTCAACGCAAGAGTAGCTCCATACAAACGTCTAATTCAGAATCTTAACACCACAGCACACTGTCATATATATATTTTTGTATTTCCTTAAATTCTGACAAACATTTTAAATAATGCCAAGGTTATTGAAATCTGGAAAGACACCAATATTTGACGATTTGAAGTTGCTACTGATGTAAAGTAGATAGCCACTTATGGTGAGGGGTGTGTGTGTCATTGTTTTAATAACAAAGCCCACAAGAGAGGTTTGAAAATATGACCTCATATTTCAGAAACCTTAATAAAATACTAATTTATCATCATCAAAGAAATAGTACTTAAAATGAAGATTGGTTTATTGCTCTCAGAAACTGACTTGAAAATACCTTCACATAAGAGCTCCTAGCTTTGTATCTGAATGCATCTTCAGAATTTCTGGATTGGTTTTGTTTGTAATACAAAGCACTGAAAAATTTTTTTTACAAAAATTACATACGCAAATGAAAATTAACTCATTACTATATCTTATATATGCTTTGCCTAAAAAGTCACACTTTTTACAGGCATTCTATACAATACCTGCTTCTCACACATGGCCACCAACACATAGGATTCCATGTTTGTAAAGAAATATCTACAACTTGAAAAAACACCAAACTTATCCTGTACCGCTACATTGTTTTAACAGATTTCTACATTCATCTTTATGACATAAATGGGCTACAATTACATATAATATACTAGTTTTAAACAACTGAAGTAATACCAGAGAGAGAAAATAAAATCAATAAGGAATCTTCCATGATAAAGAAATGTGGACATTACTGTCACCTTCAGATAGAGACTTTAGTAGTAAACCTAGTGCAGGTTTAGAGTCACCAATTCTTTTGGAGCAACACCAAAAAAACACTCAAACCTTTCCTCTTTTAAAATGTCGGTCATGAAACCTCTGGCTGGATTTGTTATTTAAGTATTTTTTTATTCATGTTGGCTTTAGATAGATTCTGTGGTACTTCAGACAATGCTTCATGACACCTTTATTTTAGGATCACTTGCGACTCCAACAACTCATGTCTCATCTTCACAGGGCAACACGGCAAAACAAGTCATTTTACTCAATATCAACCCTTCCTCAAACTTTAGAAGACTGTTGTCTGAAGAGAAAAAAATTCTTTTTCCCCCCCTTTTCAAAATCATACAAAGTCTTCCTCACTGGTACAGCAGAAAAACAGTTGAAAAAAATCCAGTTTGTTAAACTACCACCCATACACCTAAACATATTTCTCAACTGCCAGGTTTAGAAAGTGTGTGCTGTTTGACCATTTTAAACAAATTAACAAAGAGATTGCTTATTTTTCTCACATGTATTACATTTAAATCAATTCATTTCAGAAATGCATCAGGAGGATGAATAAATCGGATGCTTTCACAAGCTCAAACAGTAATTCCTTACGTAAACTGGCTTTATTATTGAAATTAAAAGTATGACTAAGATTCTCTCTCTGAGCCACAATGGGATAAAGACTAGGCCGTCTTGCCAGCATTATAGGCCCCCAGGCAAGGCAGTCCACTGGGGCCCCTACCTTCACAACCACTCACAGGAATAAAAATGTAAATGGTCAGTAAAACTAAATATATATTTAGTGTATTGGTTTAAACATTACAAAAACATGCTGTACAGCAAAGATTAATCAACAAAAATGTGTGAACAATATAACAAAAGCCTTGAAAAACACTTAATTGGTAAATCATACAGACAGATGGCACAGTATGAAATTTCTATGATTTATTATTAATCAAATGTTCAACACAAACATTTGTGAAATTTCCTTGCAGAGAATTGAGTTGAAGTGACGTTAAAATATACGCTTTTACGTTATGTAGTGCGTGAGATCTGTACACATACATGCACGTGACGATACTAAATCAGAGGTGAATGTCCACTTGTAACACAATAACAAATATTTATAGTTTAGTATAGAATTTATTTATTGACAAGTCCCACCATACTTAGATTAGCATGGGGTCCCCGGAGCAACTGCCCAGCGTGTCCATGCGTTAAGACGGCCCTGGATAAAGAGGCTAGCAAACAGATGAACACAATAGTATATGGTTAACTACCTACAAACACATGATTGGAAGTAAATAGAGACGAAATGCTTTATGAAAAGAAAATTAAAATAAAACACATTACCACAACATCACCTGAGGTGTGTGGCTACACTACTTTCTCTGACTCAAAACAGAAACAGCCAACACGGAGAGATTCAGAATTCTATTTGTATGAATCTCAAACACAAACTGTGCCTTCCAGTTTGCCGAGAACTTTCTCAAACTACATTCTTGGGGTCAACTTACTGGTATGCACTGGTGCTGTTAATTTTGGATTGTGGTTCCATTGCTTCAGCAAAGAGATCAAGGTAAATAATGCTAACCTTTTACTAAACTTGAGGCCATGGCCATAAATCACTCCCTCAGTTGAGTTGGATTTGGGAATATCCTATCACCCAATCTCTGAAAAGGTGCAGCCTTATGGATCTGGCATCTTGGGTCCTTGTGTCTATTCTCTGTCTGTGTGAGTTTATAACATCTGACTTCCTTGGTTTCTTCTGGCCTTCTTGTTGCTTTTTCATTGCTCCACAGTGAATTCAGGTTTTCATATTCACTACACAATAGCAGTAAAATTAGCTCACAGCTTACGCGAGGTCTGCCGATTTATTTATGAACATGGAATGAAAGAACTCAAAATCTCTTAAGAGTTTCCTGGACTAGTTTAATTTTCGTTATTCATTTTTAGTTATATTGTACATTTGTGATCACCTTTTTCTTAATTCCATTACGAACATTAAATGAAAGAAATAATGGCTTCACTGAACTAATGTTGGTATTACTTTTAATATTAGAGCATGTGTGCATTACAACAATTTTTACCAAAACAGCTGGTCAATCCTATTCACTTAAATTACTTCAAAGTAACATTACTGATTAAGGACCTTCAAACATCTACTCACACACACTGTGTGTCTACCACAATATGTAATAACTTCTTTCATTTATTTATGATGTTATACATTTTGCTTTTTAAGTTTTAAATGTCTCTTTCAGTATCCAAGACACAAATTACATGTTCACTATTAGCTTCCATAACCCAATTCAGAATCATGATTAATAAACCCTGAAGAAAGCACAACTTTATCTTTAACTACTCCACGCCACCTAAAAGAAGGAAAGAATGAAGGCATTGACTAAATGTAATAATGTTTAGCATGGACTTAGCACAAAAGGAGTACCGATTTTAGACATTTAAATTATTTTGATATATAAAATTATCAGCAGTTTTAATTTACTTGTACCATTTTGGTCAGTTATTTCAATGAAAACCCACTGTTTAGAGGGCTTATAAATCATATTTAAACAATTAAGTCTAAGATGCATCAGATGCTTTATGGCACCAAGAACGTTGGCACTGTACTTATGAATGACTGGAATTAGATTAATTTCTCCCTCACAATACTATGATAAAAAACTACATATAGACGTACACATACTGTACCGCTCACAGCGTTGATGGGACAGCACTGCATCAATACATGTCAAAAAGAAGGGAAAAAAAACAAAAACAAGATGTCTGAAAATACCTTTTGTTTTCTTCAACATGCAAGATCATAATTTGTACATTAAATTACAAAGTGCAACATACACACACTCTCAAATTGTCACTTTTCCATTATGGAATTATTTCAGAATCAGATTTGTGTGCGTTTTGAATGCGAAATAACATTATTCATTAAAAAAGGATGTAAATGTTTAGTTGTGTTGTCCTGCATTTGTAAGAAGAGAAGAAAGATAACGAGATTAAGCACATTGATTCCGATTATAATGAGCACTTCTACAGGTGTCTGTCCACTAAAATAAAGTGGCTATCTGGCTTGTCTGACATGAGCAGCTCCATGTGCGAATACCAAAATAAAATGAATCCAGTGTTTCAATGGGCAAAGCAGATTTGCTTATTAATATGTGTTAACAGAGCAGAGTAAATCACCAAAGCAAACATTTAGGAAGACGATCAAAACCATGCACTTCACTGCTACAAAGCTGCCAATATTTAAGTCATTCATTTAGCTTTTGAAGGCAAAATACCATTTATTAGTATAAGCCATAAGTGAAAGCACACATCATATATTTGAATGGTACGTTGAAGAATGTAGTGCTGTCTTACAGCTATTAATTTTAGTACGAGTAATGACAGCCCAAGTAATTTTCAAATTCTGCATTTATTATTTCTTATGCCGGTGTACAAAGATGGCATTTATGTAAGAAACCTTGAAAACAGCAGTTCTGAAATAAAGGATTAAATGTAAAACTGACAAGTCTGACCGATTGGTTCATTGACAAACCAGACTTTAAAAGAATTGTATTACAAAAACGGCTTTAAAAAGAGCTGGTTTAAATGAAAATATCTACAATTACCTTGAAATGCAGTACCTTTATATTTTTTGCACTTTTAAATTTTGTACAGATTTTAGGCAGTAGTTTTCAGTTACTGGACAGAAAATTGTCAGTGAAAAATATAGAATGTACACATGGCAAGATAAATCGCATAGTTCATGACGCATCATTCTTTATAAAACCTGTGCTGTATGCCCCCCACATCATCTACACATTCTAGTTTATGCCTTGCAGTGCATTTTGATATTCATGAATGCTAATACTATTTTACTTAAGCTATAGTTGGGTAACTGCTTGATAGATAGACCACTAGTTTAAAGCCATTGTTACGGTTAGCTTTTTTAAGAGTCATAATATATTGTTCACTTAAATAAACAGATGTACTTTAATAAAAATCCACTGAATGGGATTTCTGTTTTAAAAGTGGTATTGAAAAAACAAAAAATGTATTACTGCAGCTGGTTTTGGCAAATCCTAGAAAAATCACCCTATTATTTTCCTATGGCCCTGGGCTGCAAGAACAAATGGCCTCAACTGTTTGCTGTAAATTGTCACATGACTATACAGAATAGATGAACTTCTTATTCTTCTCAATATAAGTAATAGAAAACAAGTGTCTTATTTTAGTGCTACTGCTGCAACTTTTACTGGAAAGTTCCTACCATATATACTCATGTATAAGTTGGGTCTTGAAACCTGAAAAAAATCTATCATAAAAATCAGACCCTGACTTGTACAAACAGATTGTAAATGCACAAGGTGGAACAGTCATTTCATTTTTTCTCTCTACATAACAGGATTTAAATTTTTGGCCAGAGATGTGAAAAATCTCTAAGACCATCAATGAATAGGTCTTGGGTGAAAACCTTTCATTTCTTAAAAGTGCATATTTCAGTTCATGGCCATGGAGGCAGAGGTATATAGCTACAGTACTGGGTGCAAGGGAGCAGCAAAGTAAACTCTGAATTGGAGAAAGTTCTTATGGACTACTGACATGAAAAGCTGTGGTACAGTATGTTAGGGGTCCATGGCATTGGAGTTTAATGAATAAAAACAGTACACCCAGGCTCCATGGATGTTTAATATATTAAATGTCTTCTAAATCACAAATTATGCTGGTGTGACGATGCAGGTTAGTTCCATGCTACTAGTCCCTTCCAGGAGACTCTTGGACTTGCCACCATCTTCACATTGCTGAGATGAGCCAGGCAGATGAGGACATACGCAGCCAGACAAGGGGTTGATGAAAAAGTGCTTTTATTTAAAAATCCAAAAACCAACAACTGAACAAATCAGTGTTCAAATCAATAGTGCAGTGCTCCAAATCCATTAAATAATCCATCAACACTCAAAGTGAACGAGGAGATTAAAATCCAATAAATAAATCCACAACAACAAGGTTAAAACATGGCAGGAATTTTCTCTTTAAAAACCAGTCCTTGGTGCTCCCCTTTAAAATTAACATCTCTTCGGCTTAGCCTGCTCAGTTCTGGCGGCATGGCGAGACGTCACCCAACAGGCGCAGACAACCTTCTGATCTGCTCACGTCCTTGCCACCCATCCAGTGGCAATCCACAAGGCTCCACCCCTTTCACTCCCATTGCCATTCCTGGCCTAGTAGGAGAATGCTCTAGAGAACTGGTGGCTGCTCCTGCTCCTTATCTATTCAGCAAGTGCACCCTTTAGCTCCACCAGCTACACACTCTGCTTCCTCCTGTTGCACTTCTGCACTCCCATCTATCTTTTAAACCCCGACTCTCTCTTGAATTTCTCTCTTTCCGGCCATTTGTTTTTTTTTCTACTTCTCCCCACTCTGCCATGCAGGCTCATGCATACTGCCTCTATGAATGGGGTACAGGCGTGAGACAGTGTTCCCTCTGTAGTAATGAGGCACCTGACTGACCCTCGTCCTTACTGTGCATACTCGATTAGCCAGGTGACCCCCTCATCCCTGGAGCACAGTGTGATCGTGCACACCTGCCCCTCAACTGGAGTCTGCATATTGTGGGCCACGATTATTTAAAATGTACTTGAATCCACAGACCACTCATCACAGCTGGGTAGCAAAAAAAAAAACAAAAAAAAAACCTATACTTAAGTGTGTATATAAAACAAATGTTCAGCAAGTAAATGTTTAAGACATTGAAGGTCGAATAATTAAAGCATGGGCATCTGCAATATTTGTATTTAAAAATATAACAAGGTCAAACATGAGCAATTTGAGTCTATACGTTTTCAGATATAATGCCATCGGGGTTGCTACACACTAATCAACAGGGCACTGCACCAATCTGCACTAATTATTATTAGTTTTTTTTCCTAAACTAGAGTAAAATTTCTATACATTACTTCAAGCACTCAATTAACATACTGCTCATACAGTGCTCTCAACACGCACAGACCACGTAGAGCAAGATGACTACAAACACAGCAAGATGGGTGGTCGTTTCATCATTTAGAAGCATGTCAAAATTTTGTAAGGGATCAGGAATAGCCCACTGGATAAAGCACAGTCCTACAGCTGAATGATAAACAAGATGACAGGTTTTTCCATGATGAACTTTTAGTGATCCAATATATTTACATTAACAGTATACAATGAAAATTAAAACTACTATTTTTATTACTTATTACTGCTTAAGCTAAAATGCTTAAAAATGCCAGTAAACAATATCTGTTTTGTATATTTCAGAAGGCAGAGGAAAAAAACAAAAAAAAAACACACAAACGGGAAATGAAAAGCCAAGTATTAAAAGTTAACTCTCATGAAAACCTTTATTAACCAACAGATGAGAAGATTTCAATTTTCATGTTCTTGTTTCTTTATTATGTCAAAGCTCTGAATAACACAAAGGACAAATAATAAAAACACTCATATTAAAACAGAAACTCACACTTGAAAACAAGCACCACAGGTGTGCAAACAGTTAATTGTTTCAGACAAAGCCCCTAAAGCAGGCTGGCCAGTTTATTTCATTTTGACTTTAAACCCAAACTCAGTATATTTTGTCCCATGTGTGACCATCTGTCAACAGCAGTAATTCAAACCATCCAAGGCTAACTGTCGCTATGACATTCCTATGGCTTTCTATTCTTCAGTCTCTTGTACTCTTTTGGCCCTGACCGTACAGACGTTCAGATTGTGGTAAAATTAATATGCTCTGATCGACCCAAGTTGTGTTTTGTACCAGCACTTAATGACTTCAGTATGACATTACATTTGTGCTTGTTTGCCTTGGTTAAACACCAACCTGCAGCTCAGATTGTAGTTTTGTCCGTTTACCTGTGGTGGGGAAGGCAGTTATTAGGCAGTCCAGAATATTTTTAACCTGTGGGGTTTGAGGTTCATCCTTCATTGGATTTGCAAAATATGAATCACTTGTCTTTATTACACGTGAACCTTGACCTCCTTGTGTTAAAAATCCTTCTGATACGGCAAAGTTGGCAGAGAAAAGATCACTGCTGCTATTGTGTGTGTATATTATGTATTTTATATACATACAGAGTATAATATAAAGAACAAATAATACAAAGAACAAAATTAAACAGGTCAATTATCTGTGGTCTACTTAGACCACCAATTCACCTCCTCTCACTCTCTCTTTCCCAACTAACCTTCCAGAAAATACTTCCACCTTATGCTACTCTCCGAGTCCTGTCTGCCACTTAATACAGAAAGTCAGGCATTCCTGGCACCCGGCGGATAACCGGCCCTCTAATGTTTTTCTCCAGTTTCTCTCAAGTCACACAACCTATTCTACTGCTCATTTGCCTTCTCGGGTATTCCAAAACACAACCGTTCTCCATTGCTCTGGGCTGTGCTGGGCACTGTCCTTGTCAACAGCTTGACCCTCATGCAACCCCATCATCATACAGTTGTGCTTGAAAGTTTGAAAATATGTTTGATCATTTTTCTTAATAAATAAATGACCAAGTATAATATTTTTGTCTCATTTGTTTTACTGGTTTCTCTTTATCAACTTTTAGGACTTGAGTGAAAATCTGATGATGTTTTAGGTCATATTTATGCAGAAATATAGAAAATTCTAAAGGGTTCACAAACTTTCAAGCACAACTGTACCTATATATGGAAAAAGGCCAGAATCTTTACCTCTCTAGAATGGATGTTGAAGTCAGCCGTTGTGGGTTTTAGCAGCGCACAATTTGATTGCTGCAGTTCTCTTTGTAATGTGCCTTCTTGAGCTTAATATCAGCAAGATACATCAATCAGGATCAGAATGCAGCTACCAGAGACCTCACCCAAGAAAAACACCTGAAGCCAAAATATATATGAATCATCTTCAAATGACTTTCTAACAAATAAATCATTTTGAAGGCTGCTACTAATGAGAAAACACATGTAAATGTTTTTTTTTTTTTTTGGTGCTTGCAACATAACATAAAACCTCTGCTGAAATCTTTTGTCAGTGGTCTTATTACACCAAGACCAAATTCTCAACTCAAAACAAACCCAAAGGAGGAAAAAAAATCCATGATTCTCTACAATAAACCAACCCAACCACAGGGGGATGCAGAAACCAGTATGCTTCTTTGTGCCAGTCCCAAGCCCAGGTAAATATGGAGGGTTACATCAGGATGGGCATCTGGTGTGAAATTTTGCAAGATCAATGTGTACAAGAGTCCAGATTTCCATACCGGGTTGGTCGAGGCCCAGGTTAACAACGGCCGGCACCACTACCGTTAAACAACAGGGTGTTAGAGGAAATTGGGCTATTCTTGGCCGAAGAACAACTGAGGGAATGTTTGTCCTGAGGAAGGAGGAGATTAGGAAGGTTAGGAGAGTGGAAGTAAGAAAGAGTGTACATACATATTACTATGTAATACTATGGCTTTACCAAAGATATTTCTGTCGACTAAATAAAAATTCCTTCTATTTAAAATTTAAATAGAACTTGAACAGATATGATAGTTCATAATTTCCACGCAGACTTGCACGTAAGAGCGGGAGTCATCCGTCTTAACAAACAGCGTATTGCACTGATACAAAATAGCCTGCCCATTTAATTATTTATGAATGGATAAATAAAGATGTTGTACAAATAATGTTTCATTTTTCTTCCTTCATGGATTCTGCCACCCCCAGCAACAGTTGCTCACACCCCAAAGAGTGTGTGCATGAGAGATAGAGATAGATAGATATATAACAGCAACACTCATCACTCACAACAGTGACAAAACAATTACACTGACAATCATGTTACGTTATTTTCAAAATGTTTCCTTTTCTTTTTCATTACTTCTTTAACACACTACTTCTCCGCTGCGAAGCGCAGGTATTTTGCTAGTTTATTATATTCAGCACATTCAATTGGCAAAACATGTAAAAACTCAACGCAGCGGTTCACATATTAGAGATACTGGCTGTGACACGATCTAATGTAGCTTTTGGCATGCAAAGGAAAGCCACAGTGAGCAAGGTGTTTGACTAAATCAAAAATTATTGTGCCAAGATTTTTTTTGGAGAAAAATGCCTGTGGCTCCACTCTCACCAACACACAGAGATGTAGATATTGTGTGATCTACACACCTCAACTTTGACTGAGTCAGCTCTTACAAGCCAAGTGCAAGAAATCTGTCTTTTCATAAAGGTTTAAACCAACCTTCAAGCACTCTAAATTGGCAGACATTTAGACTGGGAGATGTGCGCAGTCAGTGTCACCAACAGAAAGAGAGAATCCACTGAGAAGTCAGAATATTTAAAAGAAAAAAAAGGTTGCTCCTCTGTCAATGAAGAGAAGTCTGTCCATTTGGTTGATGAAAAAAGTTATGCTCTTTAACCCAGAAACGCACTCCCTCTCACAGGTCAGGAATTAAATTAAGGAGTATGTTTTGTTTTTTCAAACGGCATACAGTTACAATCTACCATGAAAGGAGTAGTGCCAGTATTATTTCCTGCCCAGTCACACATGCACATCAGTGGATCGTCCTCTGGGTTCTCATACGTTATACACTTCCACCAGGATCAAGAGAGGACACTAGCACTCTTTTGTTCTGTGACTTTGAGAGGCTTTAACAGCCAAGAAAGGTGCCTAAAGCAAGGACTCCTGAGGTCTTTTGATATATTTAAATGCCATCAAGGGCACATTTTGTTTGATCATTTGTTTCAGTTAAACGGGGATGACTGGGTTGGAGCCCTAACTTCTCACTTTCTGAATGTGCGGTTTTTTCCAATGAAAGCATACAAATTATGACAAAGATTTTTCTATTCTCTTTTGAGACAATGTCAGGCGTGTTCCCTAAAAAGCCATTTGCCTTAGCCTTTTCTAAGGGAATGCTGTTTAAGGCTCAGAATTGCACCTCCGCATTTTAGGTTTGCCTTTTAGGCAGGTCACCTTATAGAAAAGTCATTTCTTCAATGCGTAGTTAGTGTACATTATTCAACAGGAACTTTAATATTCACAGGAATGGCTTTACATGAAACAATGCATTCAAATAAAAATGTTAGGGTTATTAAGACTTTAACTACTACACATTGTGTCCTAGTCTCATCTCAGTGTCTTTTAGTTTTAGAGAGAGCGGTGCCATAACTTGGGGAAAAAAAAGTGGTTGAAGCTATTCATTGCATGTTAAAAAGGCTGACAAAGTTATTAAATGTGCACATGTGAACAGGTACAGTAAACAAAACTATTAGATCAGGAGAGTTTTTTTATTTCCATGTTCATTAACCATAAAGGCTACTTTGAATCAGAATTCAAGTGCTTTACTTTTAATAACTGTCTCCAAGCAAGTCAATGAGACAATTAAGCTAAATATAAAAGTAAATTAAGAAGTCGCAGGGGGCCCAGACCACAGCACTGCATACATTTAAAGAAGTCCCCAGTGTATTGTTAGACTAAACATGATAAGTAGTAAAACTGCGCAGAGGATAATCTTCAGAATAACTTGGGCTCCATTCTCATGCATTTCAAATCGGTATAGAGCATATTCCACACATCTGATGTAGTAAATGACATTCCTAAGGGCAACTAGAATGCAAATAGTTTACACTTCAAAAGAGGCAAACTTTAGGGAAGTTACGGTATGGGTTTTGTGAGAATACTCCAAGCATGATTCTTTATTTACATTGTATCAAAGCTGTCATCTGAGCCAATAATTAGGATACAAATGTTTCACATTTAAAACGGAAAAAAAAAAGCTTGAAAATATTCTAACATGGGTTAACATTCTGAAGTTTATACATGTCCTTGTAATAACCACAACTGAATCTGCTGCTGGACAAGAAATTCAACTTCCCAGCACTTCCAGATAACACAAACTGCTGCCCAATATTTAACACACACCCCAACACAGGAACTGAACAGACTCCCTGCTCTCAATTTTTGAGAGAGTTTTTTCTGCTAATTTTACATGTTTTGCAACAATTTTTTTGGAGTTTTAACTTTGCACATTTCTAATTGATACACAAATATTTGAAACAACTGATAAAATATTCAAGGTCAAGTTTATCATAATGTATACATGGTACAATGAAAATTCTTACATGCATATCTCGTCACAACAGTGACAATAATACAAACATGGTGAAAAGGAGCTGGGAGTGTGGATGAGAAATGAGTTAACACCACAGTGGAGCTCAGAATTGAAAAGGAAAAGGGCTGCCCTGCTTACTGGACAGAAGGCCATCCCTTTCAAAGAGGAACACAGCAGCTATGCAAACCAAACACAAACACAAACAGGCTGTACATGGAAGGGATACATAATAAAAGATGGCAACCTTAAAAATCCTACACTGATACTCGGCACAATTCAGAGTTTTATGATCCCAATTAGATATTTGAAATTTTCAATACAATTCGAGAAACAAAAGTATACATTCAAATATATCCAAAATTCAGACATGAATGCAATGTAAACAAACATCCAAGAAATTCTGGTGACTAACGACGACAGTTTAAGGAGCAGTGAGCAAAAGCAATCTACAGCTTCAAAACCAGAGTGTGAACTCCGCCCAAGTCGAGGACATTCCAACAAAGGAGTCTAGTTAACAGAATATTGAGGAATTTGGGTGTCGAGGAGCATACCATTTTGCATGTATATTTTATATTCATAGTCTTAAGAATGATTTCACATCCAACTTATTTTATGTAGAGTGCTTATACAATTTTTGAGGAGACTTCTAAGCCCTCTGACTATACAATTGGCTAACCCCAAAATGGACTGAGAGATGCCATTGCCTGATCAGTGCGCTAAATGTTCTTATTGTTATTCGAGGTGCCCAAGTTGCGATTCAGGATACTTTTAGTGCCCTTAAAAAGGCTGCTGCATTCGCATCAAATCCATCTCAGCAGAATACGCCATGTAGAGTGGCAGGCATCCAAGTTTCAGATTATTACTTCCTCCAAATAGACATATCCCACCCAAAGATCATATTAATGAATATTATTCAAATATGCTTGCCTTGACTTGGATATTACATTTTTAAAAATTACAAATATTTAATCTGCATACCAAAGGAAAACCATAAATCCAACTATAGCCTTTCCTTCTTAAATGCCATTTACTTAATATTTGATTAACACTCAAAATATATTTGACACACAATTTAAAACCAGTTTTTCCATAATCTCAATTTATGAGATCTGCTCCCATCCATCATCAAGAGCCAATGATTTCTAGTCCCCCCTGGAATTTTAAGCCAGCCAGCAAAAAAAAAGGCACAATGTGTCTCTTAATGAACATTTTATTGACCCGATTAATTAATTGTGGTTGCAGCTGTGACAAAAGTGAAACAGGATATCATTTCTGCGCAGGGGCAGTGTCTGGATCCGCAATCGTGGAAATGTATTAATATTTTACAAACTTCTAAGGTTTATTACACAGACAGTCTGCATGACAATTAGAATGGGAATCGACACAAACAAGATTAGTTTAAATGATTTAAAATAAAAAGAACAAAATTACCATTCATCCAAAAAGTTTTACTTTAGATTAATTGGGTATTAAAATATCTCTCTCTCTCTCTCTCAAATCACTTCCATTATGGAGAACAAATGAACTGCCTCAGTAGAGCATAAAGAGATTAGTAACCCAAGTGTATGTGAAAGCCACGTTCAAAGTATTTTTTTAAACACCATTTAAAGACGTACTTAAAGGGTACAGGTTATTTCAATTTGGTTTAAAAAAAAAAAAAAATGGTAAAGAAACATTATCTCACATTCATGAGATGGACATTCTTCTCCACATTAACTCCTGAAGTAATTTAATAAAAGAGGAAAAAATATAAAGCACAGAGGAGCAGCTGCAGACTGACCAGTTCACAGAACACAATAAGGAACAAAAGGTTGCTTTTAATTCAATGAGCTAATCAGCACACATCTAACTACCACCAGGAGTTTTCCAAACCATCTGCAAGACGGCAGACTTTGCTCCTTGTGAAATAACTGGCACCATGCTATCATGTCCTCATGCCCCTCATGTCAATGAAATTTATCTCCTAGCAACAGTCAAGCTCCATGCCTAGAAACCAGGGGCTTGTATTCAGTATACAATTCAAAGCCCAAGACTTGAAAACCAAATGGCTTCCATTGTTAGCAGTCAATAACAAAAAAGTGAGCATTAACATGTTTAAAAATGCTCTTGCAACAAGGCAATTTTCCCACAATGTTTATTATAGTTATGGCAGAACAGATATTTTAAGGAAAAACTAACATGCAATTCCAGCCAATAATCTCATGTTTAAAAGGACACAAAGTTATTAATCATGAGGGAGACTTAAATTGCCCAAATAAAAACAAATTAATTTAATAAAAAGAGTTGTAGTGTTGAATCATTAGTCACATTTGGATTCAGAAATTCAAATATTTCAAAAACGCCTGCATTCAAAATGGTTCTCAAAAATACATTCTCTAACTAGATGAATCATTTACAAAGATGCATAAAGATATTTTTTTTAATATCCTTACATAATTAAATTTCATGAAGACACACACACACACAGTACTGTATTCTTGTCTTGTACATAAGCATTGAGAAAGTGAAGCTGTAGGCCAGTGAAGGTTACAGTAAACCTCAATTGAGGTTGATGAGGCAATCGTGCATTGGAGTGAAATGACAAACCTCGTCACTTTTAATTTATTAATCAACAGCAGCAGTCATTGCAATACCACAGCTCCCCTCCTATCTCAATGCTGCATCAGCTTTGGCTTTGTATGGACTTGTGCATATATTTGAGCGATAATCATTCTTTAATGGACCTTGTGATGACACATGCTATTAAAAAGGTGCCATATAATTGATTTTGTAAATTTTACAATGAAACAGTTTTCTTAGACTATTCTGTTATTTTGACAATGGCTCATTTTAAAACATAAGGAATTAAAACGGACTAAACTTAAACAAACAATGTGACCATTTGGAAAAAAGGCTTCACCAAGTGGCTCACAGTAGGAGTAACTGACCCTGCACCGTTATGTATTTTATACTGAACATGGGCTTTAAACACCTAAAATATGCTTAAAAATGCTTGGAAGCATTTGCATGTCAATAATCACAATTTAAAAGCCAATAAAAAAAAATAAAAAAAAGTAGCCAGCTTCTCTTTCAAAATGGAAATTAAACCTAGGAGAAGGTGGCAAAAAGACACAAGGCTGACAATAACTCACAAATGATCCCAGTAGGTACAGTTAAATTGGGGAGTATACAGTAGATTTGGTAAATGAAATCCAGTACTGAGAAGTGTCCTCATCATTAGAGGCCCTTACCAAGAGCCTTGTTCACGTTAAGAGTGATGGCTATATAATGACAAATTAGATAAACCTATGCATATATTGTAGATGTGGCAAAATATTTACACTGGAAAAATGCCTGCTTGGGTATGTGTAGTGCTGCAATATGAATGTTAAAATTCCAAAATGCTTTAAGCAGACCTGTAAACTCCACATTCCAGATGGAAAAAGTGGTATCTATCATTTCCTAAAACTGAAAATTTCAGCCAGGAGTCAGAATCTACCCAGACAGCAATGAGCAAGAGGACAGAAATAAATCAATACCTGCACTTTTTCCCTTATAAAAAGAGGGCATCTGGAAGTTACTTGTACGCACATACTGCTAACTGTCAAAGCTTTCACTTATTTCACTGGACATGAACACTACACATTATTAGCATTCAAATACGATTAGCAGGAAGCACAAGACAAGCCACTCAGTGTTCCCAAAAAAATGGAACATGGAGATAAAGTAGAAAAACAGTTTGTGGTGGAAATCCTTTTAGAGCTTCTTGCCAACTTGTAAAAGGAAGGCAAAGCAGTTCTTTAGTCTTTAGAGTTCTTGTACCTTCTCAGTAAAATAAGTTGGGTTATAATGTTTGTTTATGGAATAAATACCTTATGCCTTGGCTCAAAAGAATTTTTTTGTCTTACAATGTAGCATTCTAATATCGGCATTGACCTTCGCCTTCCTTTCTCTCAAAAGGATGCCAAACTGAGCTATCTTACCACGCCTTCCATTGGGTTTTAATTCCATGTCCAGATGTAAAATGATAATCTTAATTGCTCCCTGTTTGTATCCACTTCAATGAATGCCTTAAAGCAAGTCTGTCACTGTTGTGCAAAGGCAAAAAAAACATACATTTCACAACAGAAAAAGGAAATCCTACAAATTCTTAACACACGTTAATTCAACAACATTTAAATCAATAATGCTCCTAAGACATGCATGTACACCTCCCATTATAAATAGTGAGCTTTGTATTGTGGGGGAGCTGGTGCAGCTCAGCAGTCTTTCAAGAGAAGTGGTCAGCTACTCTACTAACAAGGCTTCCCATGGTAAACTATTCCAAAAATGAGACAGTTAAAGGAAAGAACATTTCAAAAAATGAAAATGTTCACTGTGAGGTCCTCTTAGAACACCAGGATTCAGTCCAGGAGAATAGCCTGGAATGGCCATTAATTGACAACTGTATGCAGCCAGGTCAGGCACAGTCCATAAAAGCTGCATGGAGCATCTAAGTGGCAAGGTGAAGCAGAAGGATTGGTGTAGCGTCAGTTGTGTGAATGGATTCATCCCACTCTAGCCAGGCAGGAAATGGAGACCATGACAATGGAAACTTGTTCTTGGAACCTGAAATGATACTTCTGATAGGGAAAGAGCAAATATAGGTGGAATCCTGTCTACACTCTGCACTGGCTCTGAAACCAGACTTCTGAATCAAGGGTGTTCTCTCTTCTTCATTTCCTCTTCTAAAAGTTGCCCTGGATAGATGTTATACATTGGAGCTTATTTTCACGAATTAAAAGTATTACAAAGTGATTGCACAAATAAAACTTCACTACATGATGTATTTATGTACCAGATAATTCATTAGTATCTTTCTTTTTTTTGTTAAGGAGACGCTGTAATCAAAGCCTCCGAGCAGATGACATGTTCTGGACCCTCAGGTAAAGAGATGCACAGAATTATCAGCTGATCACATCTTAGCTATAAGCCATTTCAAGACAGATGGAGCAACTGCCAGATGCCAAAGAGCCAAATGAAATGGTATGCTATGAGTAACCAGCCAACGTCTCTGGTAAGAAAGGAATTATACTCCAATTTTCAGAAGAAAATCTTCTACATTTTGGGGAAAGTCAGGGACCTACAAAAATTCCCAGACCCAAGATGGCATCTAGTGCTACAAGAAACCAGCTCAATACAAGTTAAAGCGTTGAAGAGCAGGGGAGCAGAGCTTCTTACCCCAGGGTTTTGAGTACAATATAATAAGCATACAGCATAATATTGAAGAGCTTCTCCTTAAAAGGTTTGAGCGCAGTACTACTTCATGGAAGAGTTGGTCAGGGTCCCATTGGTGTAATGAGAGTGGCTGCTAGCGTTGGGAAGGGAGTTTGAAAAATAGCCCAAAACACCTTGCAGTTTTTTTTCCCCAAAAGCAGCCTAAAAATCCTAAACCAGTAAATTTTTCCCAGATGAAACCAATCAAAAACATCCCAATTATGTGAGCAAACAGTGGACCTGGCAACACTCACCAGGGACATCTGAATGGACCTTAATTAACACTGAATGGAGGCAGCTACATGGGAAAAATGTTGTTAGTGCATGTTGTGATGCAAGGGACTCATTGGTGGCTGTTGCAAATTGAAGAAAGAGGCCCTCCATGCAATGTTAAATGGGGGGTCTTTCGAGAGATGCATGATAAATACCAACAGGCCAAGCAAAAACCTGTGGGGAAGCCATGGACAAACACTTTCCAAAGATCTCGAATAGGCTGTCTCAAACCATTTGATGTCTCAGAAAAGGTAGGTCAAGGTGTCACCTTGGCAGTTCTCAGCAAGGGTTGGGAAACATTGTCACCAACTGGGTGGATTGCTGAGTGTTTGGGTGGGAGGAGAAAAAAATAAAAACAACACTTAACAGAACCTTTAAACCTGTTGGATGTGAAGGCGGCAATCAAAGTGTTGGCCGGAGCATCTCTGTAGTTGAGGTGCCTTATGTGATTAAAAAGCTCCATGGACAAAAGTCGATAAAATTGGTCCAGAAATAGACCAAACGCTGTAGGACTGCTATTGAAAACACATCTCTGCAATGGTGTTTGGAAATGGAGCACAGTTCCTCTGGATTAGGAGACTGGTGTGGTGTTCCCCCATTGACAGGATATCATTGTGCCACCAGTAATCAAGATGCATCAAGTTTGAGAAGCAAAGGGCTGAATCTCCACTGCTTAACAAATGAAGCGGCCATCTAGGTCTCAGACTGTGATCTCTGGTATACACTGGAATATTCACAACTGAGTGTGAAGTGAATCGGAAGAGACTTGGCATCTCACTCAAGCAACAGCAGCTTGTTTACTGTAGGCAAGGGGTGAGCAGCTGCTCTACATGGATGGGCTCAAGTACTTGGAGGTCTTCCTCACAAAAGTGAACTGAGGCAATTATTAGATTGAACAAATAACCAGCATAGTGGAAATGGCTTTAAGGATGATGTACCAGACCTTGACGGTAATGTAAAAGTGAAGTCCTCACACTAAACTTTTGATTAACTGGTCTGTCTACATCTGGATCCTCACCTATGGTCAAAACTCATATTTAGAACTCCAAGTATGAGACTGCAAGAAGAAGCAGACCACGAGAGGGCAGCCGCCCTGGTCTGTATGAGGGCCATGGGAACCGAGTATGGAAGCTCAACCCTATTGGGGCCCGTGGCCACCATGGGGGGGCCCAGAGGATTGTGAAGCCCTGGATGTCAGCACTTCCGCCACACCAGAAGTGCTGCTGGAAGACCATCACAGAACACATCAGGGTGGCTATAAAAGAGGCCGCCTCCCTCGTGTAGATGAGCCGGACTTGGGAAGATGACGATGACGACAGAGGTTGGGAGGAGAGGAGTAAAGACGGCAGACGGAAGTCCAAATGGGAGAGACAGACTTTTGAAGGGTGTTTGGTGCATGGGCACTGTGTGGTGTGCGGGAACTGTAAATAAATGTGTGCCTTTCCGGGAAATTCTGTGTCTGCATCTGGGCTGAACTACCATAATATATATTATATGTAAAAATGTATAAAACCTTTACAGACAGTACACATACACAAAGTATAAAAGCCAACTGCAGTGGTTACCTCTGCTGTCTCATGGATACAGCAGCTTGAGTTTGTGGTCTTTATTGAGCACACTCTCCATCAGTTCTCTAGGGTTTCTCCAGGTAATACGGTTGTCCTAACACACCCAAAAAAAAGGCAGAGTAGATTATCTGCCAGTTTCAATTGACCCTGTGCGGGTGTGTGTTTTTCCATGGTCTGGCGGCCAGATGCTGGAAAGTGCTCCACTGCCCCAAACAATTTAGACTAAGGGAGTTTCAGAACGTATTGTAACATTCTCAGAACTGCTTAAAAGGGGGTTTAAAAAAAAAAAAACCACCATGTGCAGAGAGCCAGTCTATTCATAAACTCACCAACACGAAACAGACTTGAGGATCCCAGGGGAAAAGAAAGGTGACTAAAGGAAAAATCATGCAGACATAATAAGAATGTGCAGACCCCACAGAGTTAGTTACTGGTTATGGGATCTGCACTCACAACAGTGGATCCAAAAGGCAGAAGCACTGCATCACTGTGCAGCTTAAAAACACACAAAACCAACAACATACTATAAGCCTTCACATAACTAAAGATGGTGTCCTTAATGAACATAGCATAAAACAAGAAAAAGTGTAAAGATGGAAAGTGAATGTGTGTTTTTTCTTATCCTTCATCACTTTGCTTTCTGCAGATTCAGCACTCCGCAGTAAGTGATATAAACTTGTATCATCAGTGTGAAAGCTGGTGCACTTTTACAAGCAGCAGTGAAGATGGCAGAGAAAGTGGCTTTTTTCTTTAAACAAATAAATATGCACATCTTATTACTTCGAAAGCAGGCAAAAAACTTTCAGAGCCATTTGGCTTTCACCCCTCATTTAACAGTTTCAGGAAGCTACAGCTAAATACATTTTTCTTTGAAAAATTAACCAATTTAGCCAACAGATTAAGAAAAAGAAAACATTCTGGTGGACCAGCTAACCCTTAAGGAGCCTCAGACATTCTCCTGTGTTAAGCCCTACATCTGGCAAAACCAACAGCAGCTCTCTGCTTTTACCTTCACCTTATTTTCTTAATTAAGTGAGGGTCTCTGTCAAAGTTAGTCCTGTGAAAGGCAGTCTCCTGCCTTAAGCTCATTTCAGCTGGAATAGGCAACAGCACACCCAGACGTTTCATTTACAAACTAGTATAAACCAAAAAGATTTAATCTCTGACGTTTAGGTAGAATGAAATCGAAAATGCTAGTAGTTGTTCTCCTGCTAATGACACACATTTACACACCATTTTCAAGCCAACCTAATCCAAGGGGGTTAGAGCCAATTCTAGCAGCTTTAGGCACGAGGCAGGGACCAATGCAGAGAGTCAACCGAAATGCCCTGTCAAATACACACAGACACATAACCAAGACCAACTCATATTTGCCAGTTAACTGGCATTCTGTGGTGTGGCAAGTCCAATGCTGGATGGCTCGTAATCACCTCTCGCTCACTCGTACTTCAACATCTGTGCCACAAAGCGTGTGTTCTGGCATTAGTCACTATTGTTCAGTTATTCCTATGCAGGATTGGGTGGGACATGGGCTGAGTGGGAGTCTTATTTTACTTTATAACCCTCCCTCTTAACCATTGATAACTATTTATGATAAGCCATTTTTGTTCTTGTTTGAGGTAAGCAGCAGTTGGTCTCCATAAAAAACTGCTATTTAATCTAACACACACAGTAAGATTTTTGGGATGGAAGAATATGCCTGGAGTATTATGGGAAGCAAAGTAAAAGATGTACACATGGCTTAATTTTGAGGTGCGTTCAAGGGCTGTGCAAATGCAGTTCTTCAATGGGATGGAGTTCAGCAGGTCGACTCTAGCACCTTCTCAGTTCATTTCAGGGTTGTGGGAGCAAAAAAAAAAAAAAACCCAACACACCTCTTACCAAGATTGGGCAAAAGGCAGAAAACAGGCCTAGATAAGATTCAAGTCCATCACAAAGACCACTTTCACATATAACTCCGTCCCATATTCACAGACAGTGACAATCTGCAAATGCCAATTAACATAACCTAAATAAACTTTAAAAAAAAAAACACCCACACACACTTTTCTGAGCATGTCTGGCCATAGTAATTTTCATGAAATGGGACTTAGAAAGCTATTAAGTTATGACAAATGTTAGGAAATTACTGACGTGAAAGTCAAACTTTAATACAGTCACTGGCCATTATGGATACGAAGTTATATAATTATAGGGTTAGCAGATTTTCAAAGTCCAAAACCAGAACATTTGTACAGCATGTACACCCATGCATAAACGCCATTGTCATCTGTTGAGGAGCACTATTCACAAGTGGATTCCACACAGTTCTTAAAGTGGAAACAAATAAATAGCAGTGCTGCGTTTTTGTCTGCTTCTTGGTCATCCTTGCAATGCTGTGCAAATTTACCACAAAGATCTTAATCAAGCTTTCCTCATCAGAGTTTGAGCAAAGCTATTATACTTGCATTACATCAAACTGGGAGCTGGGGTATAAGAGCGTCCCTCTTTGGAGTTTCAAAAGTGCCGTTCTAAATATATAACGTTGATGTTTGTTAAAACTGGGACAGTTTGATATTATTCAGTTATTTATCAGCGTGAAATCTGTATTGTCTCCATCACCTGGTGATGCCTGGCCACCCTAGGAAATTGTAGTGACAGTGAAATAGTAAATTATTATACTCTGCAAGTTTGGTTAAGTGCAAGGTAAATAGTACTAAATATTTATTTGCTTTGTGCACAACAACTTATACAGCACGGAGTACTTCATATTAGGATAACCCTTGCATGGTAAAGTGGACTTGCCGATAAGAGGGTTGCTGTTCCCCGCACGCGCAATCAGCCATTGACAACAGCTCCTACCCCCACAAATGCAGTCTACCGCTTTTACATTAAATCTGTTTGCTGTCAGTAGCATCTGTGAAAGGAGAGAGGAAAATCTACGTTGGTATAACCACTGCCAAGATAAAGCTGAAGTAGCAAATTTAATTGTAATTGAAGACACAAAATATTTCTATTTGAAGCTGTACAACTTCACAAACTTGCTAAAACTGTGCGAGAAACATGTACAGTGTGACCTGTTCAAGATAGCTCAACGAAAATTGTCTTGAAAAAATTTCCTTGAAGATTAAGTGTGCCACATTTCAACAAAAGTGATCCATGGGGGTCCAAGCTGTGGACAGACAGACAGACAGGGCTATTTCAATAGATGATTTGCACATTATATTAAAATATGCCTAAAAAACATTGCACAGCTACAGGAGCAACAAGTAAACTGCACAGAACGCAGAGTGAGATGCACAAGGCTGCAACTCTAACCCCCAGGCCACAATAATACAGAAATAAATGAAGCTTTTTCTTTTTTATATATATATATATATATATATATATATATATATATATATATATATATATATATATATATATATATATATATATATATATATATATATATATATATATAAAACAGTTTGCAGCCCACCAAGATTTGAGAAGGGGAATAAAAACACACCACAGACTTGGATGACTTTATAACAAACACGAATGGAAAGGGGATAGCTGCCGTCTGGCAGAGCCAAGCCAGTCTTATTTTTAAAGCTTGATTTGTTTCCATCAGACTGCAGTCTTTGGTTCCTAAGGGTCAAAGGCAACACACAAACAACTCTTATCCCCAAAGTGAAGCATTTTTAACTTGATGAGGACTGTTAATCATTCTTGTCTATACAAATCTTATAGACAAGGGTAGTGACATCTAACTTACAATGCAATACACGGTCAGGTTTAAGGAAAGCAAAATGCAGAAAATGTGCCAAAGCACAGTTTAAGTATTAATTTTGATTATATCAAAATGCAAAACACAATTTTATACCCTACTAGCTGAAATAACACCATTTTCCTCCCGGGCAACTCTGGGTTTTTTTTTTTTTTTGGTTTTTAAATTGTTCGAGAAAAAACAAATTAAAAAACTTTAAAATTAAAACTAAAACTTAACAAACAATAAAGACTCGCTAATGTCATTGTCAGGCGGTATTGTATGTATGTTATCATCCAGCTGACACTTGAAGCCAGCCAACTTTATTTTATTTGAAAAGAAATAGAGGAGCAGTGGTGCTCAAACAAAGAATGCTGGCAGTCACCGGCTATAAACGAACTGTGTAAGGATCCTAGAAAGTATTGAAATGGTCAGAACTACTCTGGGCATCTCTCTGCCATGAGGATTCATGTTGCCAAAGTGCTCGCATCGTCTAAGCTAAGCGAGCTAAGCGACTGTCTTTCTTAGGTTTCCTTTTGCTGGTGTGCTGGTCTCGCTTGCGTATCCTCGGAGCTGGAGCCCTCACCCCGAATCAACGTCTCATTTCCAGGCCGGACAAACACACCACACACACACACACACACACTTGCACACATAGAACTCTAGTTAACTTCAAAAGCAACAGGGGCGTGGTGGTGCTCAAACAAAGAATGCTGCCAGTCGCCTCCATTATGCCCTCTGGAGGTCGTTCAGAGTTTCAGGTGGATGATAACATTCATACATGAGCACAAGATCACCCCCCACCCTACCCAGAAGGGGGCGCGTTACAGCGGATTTCACCCTACAGTATTTTTAGTCGACCATTGAGAAACGTGTACCAAGTTTCATGAAAATCACTCCAGCCGTGATGCAGACAGACAGACATAATAAAAATGGTGTAATCCAAAGAAAACCCACTATTTCAGATTACAACTGGCATAAAATATGGCTTTAGGTTTGCAGGAAAATAGATTATGCTCAGTAAAACAAAGTTGTTGCAATGTCCTGCATTTTTATACAGCAAAAAGGTTTTCGAACACTCATCTGCGGTGCCCTCCTCCACTAAGTTAAGCAAACCATCAATAACTTTGAGACTTGTGAAAATCAAATGGATGTCAAGACACAAACACACACACACACACACACAGTGTTTGGCCAGCTGAATATGGTACTGGACTGGTGAAAGAGACTACCAGCAGGACAAACAGTTTCTCTTCAGACTGACATTTACCACCGATTTATACCAGAATCCTCCTTTATCTGGCTGAATCGACAAATAATCAAGAGCTGCCGGAGGAGGGTCAATGAACTTAACTGGCTAATTACACTTTTCCCACAAACAGCTCAAGTTTAGCTACAACCGACTTTTAAAAAGCTTTACATTTAACTGGATATCGGATTTCTTAATGATCTGACAAGTGCAAAAGTTAAGCCAAAAATTAAACACATCATAGCTCCTCAAGACGGCTGCCTCTGGGCCAAAGTGGTGTTGTGTTCTTTCATAAATCACAAATGTTAAACAGGGGATGGTTTTAATATATTGAAGTAATAATTTTAACATGTATTACTCTGGTTAGCTGGCAGTATATGAACAATCAAAAAATTTCAGACTGCTCAGATTCTGAAGTAATCTTAGATGATCAAACTGGACAGAGGAAAGCGGAGTCAGCTAAGACTATGTGGTTTTGCAGCTTTGCTCCATTTATCATTTTGTATTAGAACATGTGGCTATGGTCTTTGTCCTAGGTAGCTTGCAAGATAAGTGCACATAAAATAAATTTTACAAATAAATAATACTGACTTAGAGTGGTGTAGGAACTGAAGTGGTGACCTTGTGGTTTAAGTTCAGTGCTACAGCTCCACTCCTGTCATGATAGCATGCACTATCAAGCCAAAAAGACACAGAATGAATCCCATCACAGCGAACAAGAATGGGGAAGCAACTGGAAGATGCTAGAAGCAGAGCAGCAGTGTGGCCACACAAATAGGCTTTCACTTTCTGAATTGCTTGAAGAAAACCAGCACAACACAGCAGGTACTTGACACCAAAAGACTATTCTGATGCTGCACTGCGTTTGTTACCAAACAAGTAAACCCATAGGGCTATGACAGGAAAAACTTTTTAAAACACACATTGCAGGACCCGACTGACAAATCATCGCTACAGAGAGTTACACCAAATGCTACTGCAGTGAGGCCTGCCAGATTATAGAATTCCACCCACGTCACACACACCTCTAAGGTCTGGCAAACTGCAATCCAGCAAATCCCTGCCAACAGCATTAAATTAGGCTTTTACACCAAAGCCTGACAACCTACCACCAATTAACACTGCCACTGTGAAAAGCTACAATAACGTGCGGTCGTTGCGACGCTGTGGGTTCTGGCTCCACACTCCCATCTGATATTTGGAAGCCCTTAAACCCAACACCGTCGATAATGTCACCGAGTGAGCTAGTCAGTGGAAGCAACAATTGAGCAAGGGAATGGTTAAAAAAAAAGTGCATAGTGCTTTTATTAAAAAGACAATCAAAAACAGTGCTCAAATAAATAAAGTGCAGTGCTTCAAAAATAGTTCAATAAATAAATAATCCATAAAAAATGTGGAGGTTAAAAATAGAAAAAACAATCCTTTTAAAACAAGGTTAAAACATTCATTCAGGAAGCAGTCTTTTAAAAAACCAACAACAATGCCAAGCTCGGTGCTTCTTTTCGGTTAGCGTCTCACCTGCTTCTCCCAGTTGGGCTTTGCAGCAGGCAAGACGCTCTCTGCAGCTGCCCTCTTCAGCTCACGCATACACACAGGTCTGGAGACCTCCCGATCCTGGCTTCGGTCTGGCACTCATCCCAGGCCTGAGATTTGGACTCCTTGGTCTCCAGGACGCCCACACCAAAGACTGCATCACCAAGTCTCGCGACTCCCGCTGCTTTTCCGGTCTTCTACGGCCAGTCGCCTTTCCCTGGTCACTCCTGCTACCTGCTCACTCAGCGGGACCACCTTCCAACTCCAACGCCTGGGTGTCGGCCTAACACCCAGATTCCTTGCAGCTGCCCAGGAGCGCTCGTTCGCTCACTCACCACACTCTGTGTGTCTCTCTCGCCACGACCTGCTTCCTCTCTCGCTCCCTGTAACCTCTGTCCTTTTCGTTTCATTTTTGCCCCCCCATCAATCTTTTTTCTTGTTTTCTCCAGTTCTTTTCTTCTTTCAATCTTTCCTTTTTCCTTCCTTCTCAACCGACTTTCACTTCTTTTATACAGCGAGGGGCCATAGCAGCTGCAGCACATTAGCCACGGGAACAATCACGGATGTCGGCAGTCCCTCACCTGTGCACTCTGTGAGAAACGCCCACACCGCAGATCGCCCCGCGGCTTGCTACGACTACTACACCCCCTCACGAAGCCACCTCGAGTGCCGTGATTATTTATTTAAAAAGAATGGCCTTTGCTCAGCGAGCTGTGAACCCATAACACCACAGTCGTACACCAGGCTGTGTTATTCCCATCTCATCCCACCCCCTGTTAATGTAGCTTCGTACATCGCCTACAGCTACTTAGGATACCCCAACATCTCCAACTTTTATCATCATTATTATTATTAAAAGAGCCGTCGGGAGAGTGTGATTTTGAGCAGGAGAGGGGTACCATCCAGAGGTGGTTTCCACCCTGCGTATGAAGACGTAGGGATCGGCTTTGACTCCAGAACACGTTATTGGACAAATCAGTACAGTAGATGATATCCTGAACTCTACTTCTACCATCTTAAAATACTTCATTTGCTCTTCTCACACCAGCCTGCAGCATCAACCTTGCCAGATCTCTTTTGGCCCATCTAAGTTTCAAAATCTGACTGACAGTCTTCGACCTTTACAGTCACTGAAACTTTATTTTGAAGTATATATTCCTTCTTCAAATACCTCCATTGAGTTTTTTTTTTTTCTCTTCACTTTTACAGAACAATTAGAAGCAATTTGGAAACTGCTGGAATAAAAGCAATCATTCACATAACTGTAGAACTAATGAAGGCAAAGCAAATGTGCAACTGGCATCAAACCACCAAAACTAGACAGACGCAGCTCCAGCAGGGCTTGAAATTCATTTTTGAAACAGGGGAAAAATGCCCCCTTACATTTAACATATGGGGGTAGGTGAAGGGAAAAAAAAAAACTAAAACACTGCCAGCACCTGATTGTCTATGTGGAGTCTGAATGTTCTCCTTGGATCTCTTTGCTTTTCTTTTTAGTATTTCAGTTTTCCTCACACATTCTCAAAGCCTCACAGGTTTTTGTCAACTGGTGGGCAAGAGTGGACCCTGCAACGAACTGGTGCCCTGTCTGGGCCTTTTTCCTGCATTGTGCCCAGTGCTGGAAGGACAGGCTCTTTCACTCTGAACCGGAGAAAGTGGGTTTGAGAATGACCCGGACTATTATTAGGTTTGCCAGTGAACAGAACCTTTCCTTTGAGACAATAATGAACTTTTGCCAAAGCCAAAAAGTAAATGTGTAAAACACTGGAGAAGTAAAGCAGGTTTGTGGTAAAGCATCCTACAAAGTGCTAATTTCTTTGCCAAAATGTCCTTTCCATAGTTAAGATATGACAGCCATAGCCGTATGCACTGTACAAGGTAGCCTTGAGCATTCTCTCAAATGTGTGTGTATGTGCAACTGAATTCAAGTTTAAAGAAAGTCAGCCCAACAAACATTATAAAGAAAAGATGATTACACATCTCAACAAAGCCACAAATTGAAAGCAGTTGGTTTGTCAAATATCAAGAAATGAAACCAAATACATATTCTCTAAGAAACCAATTTTTGAAATTCTGTATTGATTTTAGCACAAGAGTATACTTTAGCCCGTTTTTAACCTACAATTTAACAAAGACTGAGTTTCTTATATAGATAGTGGAGTTTGAGCAGGGCCTGCGTCTCCAACTCCTGCTGCACAACTGCACATCTCCACTAAACAGCTGAACGCTCCAGTCAAGAGCAACTACAGCAGGACGGGGCCTTCCTATGCATGGGAGCTTAAATAAATGTACACAACAAAAAACAATAAAGTAGAAAAATAGTCATTCTAGAAGGACACTGAATATTCTTGCAACCACCAAGAAAGATTGAACACATTCAAATTTAGAATTTGTGGGGATTACTGAAGCTCTGTGGGATACCCGCAATCCTGGACAAATTTCAAGCCCTATCCAATACCAGGGAGAAGGCGAGGATCTTTAATAAAAAGATGGAAATGGGCATGACGAAGCACAAGGCTCCAAAAGGAGGACAAGGTTAGGACGGTGATGTTAAACCAAACCTGCACAATGAGCTCATCCTGGCAGAATGAGATTCATTACTAGCATGCGTGTAAAATTAAACCTGCACCATCACACAGAGGGCCAACATAGAACTAGGGGTGAAAAACACGGAGAACAAGCTAAAGTAAAGGCACTCGATCTCCCCAAATTAAGTTAACCAATAAGGCGTTCAATATTTCATTTAATGAACTAATTAAAACTGATCAATGGTTCCACAGGACTTTTCGTTAAGGTGAGAAGCTCCCCAAGTTAGGTCGGCCAAGTCATACTAGACATTATAAAATATATTTTGGGCAAACAGCCATCCATAAAAATGTGAAAACTTAACAACATGACCCAATGCTAATTGGTTTGTGATCAACTCGAGTTGAACTTTGTTTGCAAGGAGTAAGCAAAGCATGACGATGACAAAGAGAATGGAGTCTGCTATTCCAGCAAAGTGAACAGCATGAAAATCTTTGCCAACGCCCTTCTAGATGACGGGAGATTTACTGTTACACTGTAAGATTTTTTTGCCTTGTCCGGTCACCCAAGTGTTAACCTTGTAATAAAAGGTCACCCATTATCATGCATGCCACAAACAAAAAACACCCAGGTGGAGATCCTCCTCCTCATCATCATTATTCAGGCAGTGTGAACTACAAATACAAAACTACAGATAATAAACAGTATTATAAACTCTCTAAATAATGAGGACAATAGTACACTTCCAATATGGACCGATAAGTAGGATCACACACGGTTTATTTATAGTTGCTTTCACAGCACACAAGGCCAGCAGTCCTTCCACCTCCACTCCTCCTCAGGCTTTGTCCTCTTCCTCCCGACTCTGGCCACCGAGTGGTGGTGACTGGCTCCTTTTATAGGGCACCCAGAAGGAGTCCAGGTGCCCAACGAGCTTCTTCCGGCAGAACTTCTGGGTGTGGTGGAAGTGCTGCCAAATAGGGCCCTGCAAATATCCAGGCGTCCCCTGGCGGTGGCCACGAGCCCAAGCAGGGTTGAGCTGTCATGCTCATAACCTGTGGCCCCGCTGTAAGCCAAGGGGGCTGCCTTCTGCCAGTCCAGGGTAGAAACAGTCTTGAAAATATGCTCTCCCCCAATCCTTCCACACTTAGGGGTGACCTGGCCGGGTAAGGGCTCCGGCCATCCGCCATTATACAGTATCTATATACACACAGAATACATATAAAACTGTCACTAAATCCCAAACATGTGGTCAAATCACAACCTAAAAAGTAACCAAAAGAACTTGCTAAACAGGGGCGGCAACAGTCAACTTCAACAAGAGAACAGGCCGTACTCGGCCTTCCCAAGCCATTAGCTTTAGACCAGAAAGTAAAAGCTGGACTTCATATGCAACCTACCTGGTCTTTCTCATGCGGAAGAAGAGTTACACACGGGAGGCAGCGAGTGGAAGCACTGGCTTTGGATGATCCGATCCCTTCAAAATTCCCATAGTTCATCCTGTAAAGTGGTCCATCCTTTAATAATCTCCCATTGTTAACGGCTCGCTTAGCTGCCAAACGGAGCCGCTGCTGGAACTGCGGGCTGCTCACCACACACGACAAGTCCTCCTGATTCCGAAGGAATCGCTCAATGTTCTTCAGTGAAGAACCACTGGGCTCATCTAGGCCTTCAATGGCCGTCTTCAGCAGTTTATTCCAATCCACATTTCGAAGATCTGAAGAGCCTCTAATAGATCCCTTTAAGCATGCCGATGGGTTTCCATACGAGTGTGTGGAAATCCGACCAGGATTGCCGGGGTCTTTGTATGATGCACAGCCTTTGTTTGTGACTTTAAGAATGGAGCCATCAAGAACACTTAATTCCAACTGCTCAAGGACAAGCAATTTATCTAATCCATGAGAAGCAGAAACCGCGTGGCAAATTCGTTCTTCAGACGGCCTCTGCTTCTGTCGCTTAACCTTCTGTATTGCTTCAAGAATCCACTCAGTATACAGTGGGTTGGCAAGTTTTACCATGATTGAACAATTACCTTCAGCAACAAGTTATCCATAGAGCTCTGTCTTTGCACTTTATCTAACTAAATGCATCCAAAGCATGAAGAAAGGTAACGACACCAAAACAACAATTTAATGCACTCCTGTAAATCCAAGGAAAGCAGGACTTGAGAATCCAAGATGATGACACATTTTTAAGGAATCCTCAAAATAAGCCATTGAAAGGCAAACGAGAAAAGTACAAAAGAATCATCTTGATCACCTCGGCGAAATTCCAGAACAGACAGAATCCTGGAAGACAAAAAACAAAATTAAATAAAAGTCAATCACAAACTTAGAAAGAAAAATGTGAAGCTGGCTCCGGTGGTCGGAAATAACGTAGTGCAGCAGTCGTCGATGCAAGTCATCTCTGGCAGCACTACGCTTAGTTTTAATTCAACATGACGAGCACAACGGAACAAAGAAACACGCGACATGTCTGCCACATTCCACCCCGTCCAGAGGCAGACAAACCAAACAAATCACAGACAAAAGTTACAAGCTTCATCAGACCTGAACCTGACATGCTAGGAACACACACACTTAAGGGGGCGGTGGTGGTGCATCACACCACAAAGCACTTCAAGAAAGTTTCTTTTACGGGGGACACTCTTCAGAGTGGTGGTGCAGGCTGTGAAATTCCTATGCGTGGGGGAGTTTGGGCAAAAAGAGAAAACGATATCTTAAAAGCACTTAAACAATGGAAACAATAGGTGAAGAAATATACATATAGTAAAGGACCCCTACTGGAATGAGACATATATACGTGTGTGTGTGTGTGTGTGTGTGTGTGTGTGTGTGGAGCAGCCCGCTCTGCTCACGCTCAGCCACGGGAGTTGGTATGAATTGCACGGAAGATCTAGAAGCTCAAACAAGTGCGAGCTAGACTTGGCGAGATGGCGCTTACATGCACCTCACTTCTCCCTCAACCCGAGCAGACAAACTCAGTTTTGTGGTACATGCACGTTACAAGTTCAAACAACAAGCTACCATACATCTGCCTAAGACGGGTTCGAGCCTGTCCTGCTCAGTTTGCGTCAGCTGCACTCGACTACACGTCCATCTTGGACAAAATACGACCCATCCAGGCTCACTTAGTGGACACCTCTGCAAGTTCACCAAATCGTAAAACTGCTAGGGAGTCTTGGGGTTGTTTTTATGTCCCAAACACGACACGCAGCTAGTTAAGCATCAATGACATTACATTTAACTGGAGGCAGTCTCAGATACCGTACATACTCACGCATATGTCAGGTCTTGAAACCCGAAAAATCGAAGAAAAAAAAAAAAAAAAAAAACCACTTAACCTAAACACCCGTTCACAAAATATGACACCCAAGATAGAGATATCTATATATTTTTTTTTTTTTTACATCTCGCTTCTTCCAATCTCGCACCAGTTTTTCAGACACATCAAATTTTGTTGTAGCAGCACAGTTACCAATTTCTTTGGCCACATCAGCGACTTTTAATTTAAAACCAGCTTCATATTTTCTTCTGATCGAACACTCCAGTGAAGATAAGGGATGCTCTTACTATAAAGGTGTATGAGCGTACGAGATATAAAAAACACAAATCAGTACAAACGTTGCTTCAGAATAGTTTGGGTATTACCGTGTGGTCACGTAGGCACAATACATTGAAAAAACAAGGCAGTGTGCTCTATGGTTCCTCTCTCAGGTGGGCGTTAGCGCATCATAATCTCATGGACCAAGAGCACAAGTTTTCCGCATTCAACTCATACTACCGACATTATAAAACACAAGCCCTGACTTATCCGCGAGTATATACGGTAGTTCTAATGGCGTAAACAAATTCACCCCAAGATTTGCCAAAGCCAAGAGACCACTCACCCATCCTGGCATTCAACAGTACTTAAATGGGACATGAAGAATCAGCCTAGAAGAACTGAAGTAGGAATCTCTTCAGGGGAAAAAAAAAAGCCCTCATCAGCAAGTCTGATCTCTACTACAACTCCTGAAGCGTTTCTGGATGAGCTCAAAATTCAGCCACTGTAAACGGCCAGGGCCATCACGATTCTTACTGGAGCGCCTCCAGCCAAGTACAAGTCCAGCAAATATGGCTCATCCGAGGACTCCTGAAGATGAGACGAGTTACCCATCTTGCTTAGCGAGCCTTCATCAGTAAAGACGCTGCGGTATGCACCTAGGGAGGGAGCTGCCCAAAGATTACATGACTCTAGTCAAGGGGGTGTCAAACTTGATGACTAACGGCTGGTCTTGCCACCCAAAGATGGCCAATTATGTCATTTAAAATAGCAGGGGATGTCAAAGTAGACGACGGAGAACAACGACTTCCCAGCACGGTTTCACAAATTCCAAATATCGCAAGCTTGCCACTTAATCTGACAGCCAATAAAGTACATCCTGATGGAGCCGGTGCCCACGAGATACTTTTACAGGTAAAGTGGGTTCAGCCTTAATCCCAATGCAAATTACCCGATTCAATCATGATATGTAAAACGACAAAACATCAAACCCATTTGTGAGGTGCGAACCCCCCACGCTGCTTATTCCACGTAGCCGCGCTGTACGTAATGCACTTCCGGCCGAGTTTTACCAGTTGTCAGCTCTCAAATACACACAAGTCCACCGCTACGACTTAAAGCAAAATCTCACAGACGCGAGGCCCAGCGTAGTCAGACTGCACAGCGGCCGATCACAGGAGCGCGTCACAACAGCCTGAGAACTGCTAATCTTGGATAAATGAACGGAAAAACTAAAAGTAAATGCTGGAAGTGTTGTGTAATGCGGCACGGACTCAGGACAGCAGCCTGTTCTCCTTAACGTACCAACGCTCTCTGGGCCACCTCCAACTTTGCATGAAGCTATTCACTTTGACTAGAACAATTTTCCCCCCACACTCAGTGGTTTCGAACACTGAAATTTGAGGCCTAAACGGGACTCATTTAATTCTGGACTTAAGACCAGCAAAGCACCATGGGGACAGCGACGGATAGTTATCTTAACAGGGGCATTGGCTAACCAAGGGTCCCTTGGTCCCGGTCATTTCAAACACACTTCACGCAGGCCAGGGTCACAGTATGCTGGAGCGTACCCTGGCAGCATGCGGCAGAAAGGAGCCGTGGACAGAGCAGCACCTCTAGGAAACACAGGCTACCACAAGTACCCACTGATGGCCAAACCCAGCAGGTTGCAGGCACAATTTTCACTAACTCACGGTCAAGTCTGCTTATTCTTCACCAAAAGAGAAAACAATAACTAACTCATTTAATACAACTTTTTCCCTGTGGTGGCCCCCCTCGCAGTGTTACACAACTACACAAATAACTGAACCCGAGGCCCTGGGGATGTCTGTGCCGAGACTCTACTTCAGTAGCACACTTCACACCTAACCAGCACCAAAAGTAACTAAAATAAAATAAAAACTTAAGTTAAATTTCAAAGCTTGCTTAAGTAAAGCAGAACTTTCTTTAAATTGACGACAAAATGTTGGCCTGCACATCCGGACGTTGTGGGCTCAAACCCTGCTACTGAGTCCCATCACCTGCCTGTGCGCCAACTGGCAAGAAAACAAAAAGAAATTAAACCAATTTACCAGTCGCCAAAGGTGTCGGCCAAGTAGAAATAAAAACAATACGGCATTTACTGAATCGTGAAACGTACGTCAAGCACCACACGCTTGAACACAATCAGCTGAGCCACACGTTTGAGCAGTCGACTCCGAGGCACACTTGCGTTTGTCACCAAGTGAAAAGTTTACAAAATATGACAGAATGCCAAGTGTCACACCGACTAATCAGTACGGCCGCCATTAGCGAGAGATTCTCGATGGCGAACAGCTCAGCGAATCGATGCCAATCCATCTGTCCGCCTCAACACAAAGCAGCAGCCAAGGCAGAATGCCAACTGGGCACACAAACCCAAAGGAGGTGGATGGACCTTTGACTTCAATCTCGGTGCCCTTTAAAAGGATGAGGGCCAAGAATTAAGCAAACACAGACCTGCCGTATCAAGTGTGTGCAAATTTAAAAGAAGATAAAACGATGAAAAGCCAGAAGATGAGCCATCTTTCAGCCCAAGGAAAACAGGAGCCTTGAAGGCCCGAGCAGAACAGGCAGCTCTGTTACAGCATTTGGCTTTGAGGTGCAAACTGGAGGATCTTGAGGCAACCTTCTAAAATAAGCATTAAAAACAAGAAAATGGCTCAAGTTCACGTGTATATTAATATTTTTCATATTTCAGCTGAAGTGCGGCACAGATGGAAAGGAAAGCCGCACTTCACGAGAGCCTACAAATATGCCAAAGACATTACAAGTCTGGCTGGAGAAATCCCAATACGATTAAAAGCGCACGTCTGGCCCAGAACGGGTTTGGAGCTGGCCGACTCCTGGAGGACGCGCTGCCCAGATCCAGGTGCAGTCAGCTCGACGGGGTCAAGTTCTTCGCTGTCAAATAAATTAATTTATGGCTGCTCTTATAAAAACACCAAGAACCTGAATTTCTTTAAATAAACGTCTGCATGGGCCAAGTGCATTAAGGAGCACTCAGAAGGAGAAGGCAGGCATGTCCGCAAAGCTCACAGAGCTACAAAAAGGTACAAGTGAGAATAACGGCAGACAAATGGACCGTATGCCCAGCACCATTCAGACAGGCATTCCTGGACACAGAGCCGTCTTAGCAGCATCAGACACCCCCGGACAAAGCAGTGCTCTGGGGGGCCCCCCCGTTTTCACAGCATCAGAAACATGATGGGGACCCCCGGTCAGTGCCCATACATTAAGACGGTCCTGGGATACTAATTGCAAAAATAAAAATCAGACCAGCCATCACTTTAACGTTTATTGCGCATGTCAGTTCTAAGGGGCATTTTTTGCTCCTGCATACCGAGGAACTGAAGCCCAGTTAGGAGCAGATACCCGCCTGTTAAGAAAGCCAACGAACATGGGCACGTTCCTCAAAATGCCCCACAGCTTCCTTACTTTAAACTCTTCCAGCTCCATAGCAGCCTTACGAGATCCGTTCTAAAAACCAGACCTAAACAGGAATGTTAAAAGAAATAACACAGATTTTCCGCCCAAGGTACAGAATAAACTCTTCCCAGTGGCCATGGTACATCGGCAGTGTGGTACTACCAAACGATAAGACATCTGCAAACAAAGCATGCTACCTGCAGAAGAAAACCACTCCAACTTTTTTAAAAATGAAACTCTCACATTTCTAGTGTGTTCATGCCAACTGGCACAGGGAGAGCCCATTGGTGTTCACCTCAATGAGTGCCAAATATAAGGAGCAGCACACAAGTGCAGAACAGCTCGCCCGGCCTTGTGCTGCAAACGTGTGCACCGAAAGTCTAGACGGGCCGTCTGCCCGCTAACTCAAACTCACGCCTCTGGGTGCCCTCTTCACCTACTGCTGACTGCGATGAACTTGTGAAAAACATAAATAAATAATATCAGACAAGCCCAGGTTACCCTGTAAGAAGGCAAAAGGGACACTAAATTGGATTCAGTGTCGACTTCCTAATGGGGCGAGTACCTATCATACACACCGTTTTTAAATGCAGAATACGTATATACCGTTATTTGTTATTTCACGCCATTCAGGGGGAAAATGTTGATATTAAAACCACTGCTAATACAGAATTATTACTGAAAATGCAACCATCAAGGCCAAAAAAAAAAAAAAAAAAAGGTTGAGTACCAGGGATTTAGAACATTCAGAAACACTGGCCGACCCGGTCCACTGGTTTATGGAGCCCACATTCCAAAACGTACAGGATGAACCCATCGTGGACCCCATCGCATCCAGGAAGCGTGCATGTCCTGGCAAAGGCGCTCAAATAAAATGTCCCTCTTGGTTCGCCTTTCTAGGGTGCAAACTTCAGCGGAGACGCTCTCGGGTGAATGCAATGTGGAGGGGCTCACTTTACAACATCCGAGGGAGAAAAACTAGTCGCCCTTCTCGCGTTTTTCGATTGGGTCACTAGCGGGACTTGAACCCACAGCCGTCACCGCCACGCCACCCTGCCTGCTCCTTTCACGCGCACATATCTATACACTCGGACCGTTACCTTCCTTACATTTTCCACGTGAGGATCAAACGCATTTTATTAGGAGAGACAGAGGACAGGGCGCACGCCATTCTGCATGGATGGACAGACGGTCCCCATCTCGATGCCACCACGGTGTGATCGCAAGGACGGCGATCTGCATCCGCAAAGCCCGTGCAGTCATTAACAAAGAGCAGGCGGAGATCTGTACAAAGTGGCATCCACGGCACCCACCCATCGTGCACTTACTGCGCAGGCTGTGGAAAGTGCAGCCACATATGCACGCTCTCTCGCACGCACGCACGCGTGCGCGCTCCATGAATAATTTATAGCCAAGATACAGATGCTCAAGCACGAGATAATTATCAGACAGACAGCTCGGTACAAAGGGTCGCTGCTTCATCGACACACACCCAACATGTGTTAATCGCGCCGACAAACTGCTCTTAGCTAGCCCAGACCTCCCCCCCTCTTCACACCCCACACACATACCCACTCTCTCTCTCGCACGTGTGCCCATGCGACTGGAGTGCTCCGAAAGTGCGGTGTGTGCGTGTGTGTATTCCAGCGCATCACTTCAACGGCAACTAGCTGCACGACGGAAAGCGCAAAATAAAAAGGCAACCGTACAGTACATCGTTTCACCAGCAGGTGACCCGTGCGGTGCAGTTTTCTTTCGGATTCTTCTACCTGCTCCCGAGTCCCTGTGATCACTCATCAAGCGCGGCTCTCTACTGCAGCAGCAGGGTCAAACCAGGATTGCAGGGGAACGGAGAGCCACCAGAGCCGCGGCCGCATCGGCACAAGCTGCTTCTCGATGGTGGCAGCAGCAGCTGCTGCCGCCGCATCCCTTCCCCGGGCTCGAGACCGCCGTGCCGCCAAAAATTAAGAAAAAACTTCGCGGCACTCTTCAAGCAACTCGTTCTCCCCCGGTTCGTTGATTCTTACCTTTTCTTTTAAATTTGGTTGTTTGTCAACTTTAACGTTTGAGCCGGTCCAAAGTTGTTTAATGAGCCACGGTGCCTAGAGAACGCAACGGCGTATCTGCGTCAGATTTCAATTAAACAGAAACAAAAACATCACTTCCAAAAAAAAAAAAAAATCATTATCATGTCATCCAGGAATTTCAAGTTGCTCCCACTCAATTACCTGCTAATAAACATCTCGCTTAAATCTACGCTTCCAGCGGAAGACAGCTGAATAATTTATGACGGTAACTTAACGCCGCAGCTGAGCGCTGACTACAATGAATGAAGAGACGAATCACAAACCTCGACTTCATGTAGCTGAGTGGCTGCGGGTTGACGGCGCTGCTGCCTGCTGGTGTTACCTAAACAGACGCCATTTTGTTACAATGTTGTAGTTTACATGAATCCGACATGACACTGATTACAGCCCAATGGAGTCTCATTAAACCTTACCTACAACACAAGTGAGCCCTCCCTAGCAACGCTAATATTGGCCGTCAAGGGGGAACTCGAACCGCTGGTTTGGCAGAGATCCGGTCAATCATCTCCCCCCTCGGGCCCCGCCCACCCACGAGCAGCTGTACATCTTGTTGGCCTCCGTGTCTGTCAATTATGTCAAGCCGACACGCCTCTTTAAAGGCACGATTAGCTCAAATAAATGTCAGTCATACCTTGTGAGAGTAACATCCCATCTCCTTAACTGGATAAAAATAAAGCGCAGTAGAATTCGCGATTAGCCCAGTGATTTATGGTGCAGAATGATTGAGCCGCGTAACAGACGTCGGGCGAAAAAAGCCGTCGGGCTAACCAGCTTGACAGTTGACAAAATTACCGATTATTTATGACCCATCTGAACGCCATTCTCGAGCGCTGCTTTCTAAACAAGTGGCCACTTTTATTACAGTAAATCGGCGCACTTGAGTTTTAATGGCGGGGATCATCGATCGATCGATGCTTGACTTGGAACGGCGCGAGAGGGCTACACTACTTGCGACGAAGTTTGTCGCGGCTCCACGTTCACATAACAGCGGCCACAGGATGCTGTGACTGGAAGCGCTTTGGAGGTCGCGTTTCGTCTTAAAAATTAGGGTCAAGTTTTTTTTGTTTTTTTTAACATTACAGGGCCCCCTTCTCTTTCATTAACACTTGCGACCCCCGAATCCGCTTAACGTGTTAAATTTATAATTTGATCAAGTGACGCATTCCAAAATAGAAGCAATTAAAACACTGCTCGCATTTCCGTCAAAGCGAACACTTGCGTGTATTTTCACACTTCATTGTCAAGATTATGCATTTTTCGCATCTTTATTTTTAAGTGCACGCGGCTAAGCTTGTATCCTTAAGTGAGGGGGGTGGGATCAGCAGAAACATCGTCTAAAAGACAGAGCCGGGCGAGCTAATCTCAGCTCGGAGCAATGAAACGCAGATGCTCGGGAAGGGGAAATGCCTGCTTGACCAAACATTTCTGCATTTACCTTTTTTGTAAGTTTTTGGGGGAGGTTGGATGGGGGGCTCCGAGCGCTGCGCCTCCTCTTCTTGCAGAGCGCTGCGATTCTCAGGCGCAGATGAAATGAGAAATTCCAAAAGGTTCCTCCTCTCTTGTCTTTTCTATGCAACGAACAGACGCACGCGACAGCTCGAGTCGAGGCAGAAAGGACCTGATAACAACTAATTGAAAGGTTAATCTACATAGCGGGCTGTGACAAAGTCGCTCGCTCCCCCAGCGGCACCTACCGGCGCTCCAAACTCGAGCGGACTGCCTCCCCTCCGTCACTTCGCCTGATTCTGTATTCGGCTCTCGGCAATCCCCAAACATAGGAATCGACATGTGGGTCGTCGGGAGGGACGTGCCGTTTTGCACCCTCGTCAAGCCCCCTAGCGCCGAAAGTTTGATCGTCACTGAGAAGGAGAAACGACTTCAAACATACAAGAAAGCTGGTGGCCAGCGATAAGCGGCGCTCTCTTGGAACGCCACGGAGCTGGGGTTCGAGTACCGAACTGGTTAATGTACGCGCAAAATGTGTATGTTATCCCCGTTTGTGCCAACCTTTCTGCTTTTTTGTGCACTCCAGTTTCTTCTGACATCCACGACACTGTGAGGCGGGGTTGCGCAGCGATTAGCGCCCCTGTTTCACGGATTGAGCGGCAGGGACTCGGGTTTCGTTCCCCGTTTCTGTGTATAAATTTTCTTAATTGGTGACCATGTCATTGATGAACTCGCACCGCTTAGTACGAGTGCCGCCAGGATTGGCTTCCACACCCTCTCTAAACCGGATTAGACCGATTTGAGAGTGACCTGCCACTTTATACGTATATTAACATAAAAGGCAGGTTGGCAAAATATGGGTTTATGTCCCTAAAATGGCACTGTATGGTCATGAGCATATCACTTCACCTGTCTGTGCGCCAACCTGAAAAACATAAGACTGTGTCCCTCTGATGTGCCATCCGAATGAGAAAATCATAAGTCATAATAACAGATCCCGAAAACGCAACTATGAAAGTAGCTGGCGACCGAGATGAGAATAAATGTCTCTTCCAGAGCGGGTTCTTCCCCAGAACGTAACAGAGTGCATTCTCCGAATGGTCCCGTTAATTTATGCAAGGGGCGTGGTCTGTTCAACGGGGCGTTCCCATTACTTTCCAGATTCGTCTTGCAACAGGTTTAATCCAATTACACGATCGCTTAACAGTTATTATTATTCGTGGTACAAAAAGAAAATCCATTCAACCCACTCAGTCAAGCCAGATTTGAATTACCCCGTCGTGGAGATCGCAACATTTGTAAAGTACTGGCAAGTCAAGACTAATTATTTGAAGCCCCCCTTTCTGTTAGCAGTGTTTGAAGTGTGAAAATGCTGGTGATAACTTTACTGAACATAAACGTCTACCTTACCAGAGTAAGAAAAGAAGCAGTGATTTATTAGTTAGTCAAATGTGATTTCGTTTCCTTGATGGCAAGAGTTTCGGCAATTGTCTTCAGTAACAAATACGCCGTCACTTATGCGTTTTACGTATTCGGGAAATTCCGTTGTATTATTCTACTAAATACTAATTACATACCCCTGTTCGGGTCTTTACAAACCACTTTTCTTTATTCAAGAACTTCTGTTTTACGCCCGTTCGACTTTCTAAGTGCAATTCTTCACATTTAAATCGGTAAGCTCCGCTGCTCGTCATCGTGGGTAGGCCGTTGCCCGCTCGGGTGGGCTCCAATGGCACCCTTAAAAGCCGCCTGTGACTGAGCCGTACCTCTTGATCCCTCTCGTCACTTCACGGACTCCAAAGAAACTTGAGCTCGAGGGCTGCCGGTGCAGCTCCATCGCGGCATCAGAGCTGAATGCGGGTCGCTCCCATGGCGTCCATACGTGTCCACCCAGGCAGGGCGAAATAAAGTGATCAGTCAGTCCAATGGTCAGTAATTCTTTTCCCAAACCTGCACATCCCGGTAAGAGCTTGCAGGAAAGCCTGAGCTGATCCCGGTCTCATCAGGCGCTATATAGGAACCAATCCTGGCCTGGTCACCCCTTCAACAAGCGACCTCACATACGCATGAAATGGAGGACAATTTCAGTTTCTTGGAAAATAGCAGGTCTTAAATTAATATACGAATTTCCTCACTGTGAATGCGTACGGGGCTCTATATGTATTAATTGCACATTATGCCAAATAAAAATTTAAACGGAGAGAGTACCCTGGAGTTTAGATGGATTGGTCCATGACTTTAGAAACCAAACCTGGATAAAAGGCACCTTTTTCTCTACTTAAATCATCACAAGATGTTTTATTTTATGCGAACACAATCATTGGTTAACATTCATACTTAGCCCAATCTCCGCGACCACCACGAGACGCTTTATGAAATGACAACCCGAAAGCCTGCTGGAATCAGAGAGACCACCTGAAGGCCACTGTTCAGGGTTTCTATGGCGCACACCACACAAAGTGTGTTTATAAATCACATCGTAATACGCATTACTACATCCCCATCGAAACGCGGGTCCCCCTGTAATATGCGATCGATATAGCGTCTTTCACACCGCATACACAAATATTGCACTTTTACAAACTCGGCCATTGCTGACATCGCGGGTTTGACCCCCAGCTCGAGCCCTTCCCCCGTGCTCCTTTGATTTAATCACGGACCTCACTTACCCTGCCTCAGCCTCACCCCTTGTGCTGCCGGGATAGGCGCCGGATCTCCTCGATCTGTGTGTGAAGTGACAACGGCGGTACTTGGAATGATTCCACGTTACTTTGGGCTTTCTTTTATGTACTTCTTGTAATCAACACGTGAGAACTCTTCTCCTTTCAGCAATGGAGCTCTTCAGTACAGGCGCTCCAAGCAACCCTGGACGGAACGCCAGACTATGGCAGTGCCCACGCCTATGCCTTTTTATCATTGCTTGGATGAATGAGGAAAAAAAACATTGACTTTTAATCCACTGCTTGTTTCATGCTGCAGATTTAAAACTTCTGTAAAAACTAAAATACTGCGAGACATTTTAAAGTAACCGTTCAGAACAAATCGCCGGCGCGGCAAAACACAGGTCACGTCCTGGGCGCCCGCCTGTGTCAGTGTGAGGTCACCTGGCCCCTCTACTGTGTCCCTGACTGAGAAGACCAACCACCCGCCCACCTTCGACCCTAAAGTGGACTACGCTAGTTGAATAACACGACGCCCTGACTTTACAATGGGCCCGGGGGCGGCTGCGGTGGCCACAATTTCCAACATAACACTAACAAAGCACAAGCACGTCTGTAACAGGGAGGCCCCCGTTTTAAAGCGTCACCCATTTTAAGTATTCACTGTAAGTAACAGCAGCACATTCGCTCTGACCGCGAAATTACTTTTAAAGTGTTTGTCTCACCCTGCCGCTGTCTTTTTCTCCACATCCCATTTTTTAGTCCTAACCTATTTGTTTTAGGAGGTGCTTTTCCCTATTTTTAACTTTTTTTTTTTTTTTGCTTTTTTAACCTGGCACACTGGTTAAAGTGCTGCACCGATTCGACCGAGGCTGCTCGTTCAAGCCGCACTTGCCGTTTCAATTGTTGGACCTGTCCGTGAGACCCATGGAGGAACACTGAACGAAACGGGACGTGCGAGTTACTTCTGAGCAAAAAGAGTTCGCTCCGTAAAGTTACCATCTGAACGACACACGGACAGCATCCCGCCTCGTATTTGACCCATCACCCCGTGGATCGCTGAACTCCTCACGGACACCCCGGGGCTCCCCTTTGACCCGGCGTATCTGAACGGCCAGCACGAAGCCGTCTCTGGTCCCGCCCCCCAGACGTCATTCAGAGCCTCTGTGAACAGCGCACACGTACACGGCCTGAAATAATGAGCTGCTGAATGGAACAAGACCAAAAACGCGTTTATATTGCTCGAGGCCAATAATAGTAATAAAAAGAATAATAATAGTTGAATGGCTCAGAACTGATACTGAAAAAATGGATGGAAAGACAAGAAAGCTCTTTACAACCGGAGACTTGCATCGGAGGCTAACGTCCTTAGACTTTACGGTAAGAGACATGGCGTTGGTCGTGGACTAATCGAAGTTGTGTCTGCTTCCACCCCATTTGAACAGACAAGTCGGAACTTCCGAGTTTCTAGTCGGAAATTTCAGTAATATCCAACTGCCGGGCCGCAGAGCCGGACGTCTTGGCAGCAGTAAGAGTATAAGGTCAGGGGTTAGTGTGGTTAGCATGTAGTGCTGACGTAAGGTAACGTCACTTCTGCCGTGAAAGCGCTGACCATTACATTCAGTGACTAAAAACTGTGGTGATGCATGGCTTGGCGTCTCTGCAGTTGGATGCTCCTCGAAGTTTCCACTGGAACGACCCCACACATTGGATTTCTAACTCAACAACTCGGGGTTGGTCTGTCAAATCCGAATTTGTTCGATTTAAGATTATGACATCAATTCAAAATGGCGGCTTACAGCGCAAGCTTTAACGAAAGCTGTAGTAATCTACTGTTTATTAGCACTTCTGTCTTTTCGGGTCTTATTAATTAGTCAACGCTGCATAATGCGTTGTTCAGAAGTTATCTGTATTCCATAAGATTAAGCACAACAAAGGTTTTCCTGTATGCATCCGTATTGTTTGGCTGAATGCTTTAATGGAGCTTGGGTCAACTCGGGTGTGATGTCATTCCCAGCTTCTTTATCCGAGGTAAATGGAATGCAGCATTGGTCTCTAACTGCTTGTGTGAACATGTGCTGCATTCCATTACCCCGGAATTTGAACGTCAGAGCTGGGAATGACGCTTAATAAAAACATTTGGAAAATCAATATGGACACGTTCAGGAAAATCTTTGTTGTGCTCCATCAGAATAATCAGCAGCTGATAACAACACATTACGTGATATTTTGCTCGTCCAAACACAGTAGCAACATGTCCATGGATATAATTGAACAGTGCGGTGTGTACAATTGATTTGGTGAGACACAAGCAGACAGAAGTGCTAATAAAAAGGATAACAGCACAGCTTTCACTAAAGTTAGCAGTGTACGTCACCATTTTGGATTGATGTCATGATCTGAAGTTGGACAAATGTAGACTTGACTGATCAGCCCAGAGTTTCTGAGTAGGAAATCCAACTTGTAGGGGCATTCCAGTTGAAAATTCCCTCAGAAATTCCAACTTCCCACTTCAGATGGAATGCAGCATGTGTTGCCGCCATGTGAAATATTCTCTCCAGAAAGAAACTCAAAAGAGAAATACCTGGCTGAAGCTGTGAAACAAGCTCAGAATGTGAAAACACAACTGAACAACTGTATTAAGAAGGAGAAAATAGACGTACACAAGGGCAAGCCATTACATGGACAGTTCTGTCGAGACTTGGAAAGACCAAGAGGTGATGGAGAAGCGTCTGGCTAATTGGCTCTGGTCTTAAAGGAGAATCAGAGAAGTTGATAATGGCAGCTCAGGACCAGACACCAAACACTATCAGTGGAACATCATGAAGAAGTCGGCTGACGGTAAATGTAGATTACGCAACAAGGCAGAAGAACACACAAGTGGTATTGCTGCAGGCAGGCAGAGTACACACACAGACATAATAATAAAGTGGCTAGCTGAGTACAAATGTCTTGGGGTTCAGGTGCCTGATAAATACCATGAACACGAGCCCGACAAGGTCATTAACATCAATGAAGTCATCATCACGTGGGACATGCCAATAATTACCAACAGAATCATTTTAGCTAATCGTCCTGACATTGTGTTGCCAGATGTGATCAAGATTGCTGTTCCAAATAATTCAAAGATCATGTTAAAGGAAAAAGAAGTGCTCAGTAAATTCAAGGAGCTGAAAATTGAGATCAGCAGAATGTGGGAGTAAAGAATGAGTGTTGTGCCAGTTATCACAGGAGTATTAGGGTCATTGAAGGAAGGATTTGATCAGAACCTAAAGATGTTCCTGGGCCATCCATCAGCAGAAGAGCACACTTACGGGCACAGCTTGCATCCTTCATAAGGTCCTTGGGTAAATCGTTTTGATTTCCTGTTGAGATCTGCAGTTCCCAGCAAACTGCCAAAATCAAGAAGAAACAAAGTTAAACAACATATTAATTTAGACGAGGCCAATCCTCCCGAACCTTTACACAACTATGCATATGGATAAGGAGCTAACATCGCGTTCTCCTGCCATCTTTTTAGCTGTCTCGTTCTTTTCTGCCAAAAGATGTTTTAAGAGGTGCAAAATGACTTGACTATCAAATAAAAATAATCCTAAACATGTAACTTTCTCTTTGTATAGTTTTGTTATTTTTTTCTTTATTAATCAATACTGTATGTGCTTTATATAGCTCCTTTCAGAACGCTCTCAAGTGGTAGACATTCCCTCCATATTATAATCATGGTCAGCTCACTCAAAAACACTAAACGCTTCACAACACGTTTGTTTTTTGAAAGTTTGGCTTCCTGACAGATTTCCAGTGATGATGATAGACAGCTTCAAGCTGACCACAAATAGAATATCAGATGGACTATGTCACATAGAAATCTGGAGAAATGTGAAACAAACAATTATTGAATTTAGTGAGTTTAATCTCTTAATGATGCTTTTCCGAAGCTGATGGGATTGATTCCATCGTTAAGGTTTTGGTAACGTTTTACAGCTGGATGCCATTCCTGACACCAACCCTTCTCCGCCTATCCAGGTTTTGTCCACATGGATGCCTGTGCTGAGCGTTTTTTCTGCTGAATTTGTGAGTGTTAGTAATAGTTTATAAATATCATTTTACTTATAATTTAGTACTAGAAACTAACTACAGAGATGCAGGATGCTCAGCTAATCAGCAGCTCTAGTCAGGGTATGCTAAACTGAAGTAGTGAGTCTTCAGACAGTATTTAATAGCTGAGACTGAAGGGGTACCTCTTCAGTAGAAGGCAGATCGTAAGATAAGTAAGTAGGGCCTATAGCTCTGCCTTCAGTACAACTTTACCTAAAGGCTATTAAATCTATCTGAATTAGGTTAAGGACTTTCTTACCAACTAACCACTTAGTGTCAAACTCGGCTCTGCTGTCTTGTGTATCTTCATCCTCAGCACGGATGTGTCCTCGGTCCATTATTATTTTGGTAGAAACAGTTAACCTAAATATATAATCTAAAAATAATCAACCTGAAGAACCAGGCAGAAGGAAGCTTGTCTACGGCATCTTTTAATTTCTCTTCATGAAGAGGGATACACTCGCTCACCACAGCTGATGGAATGGTCACTGAGTAAAGTTACAGGCGCAAGTTTATGAACAACTGAACTTACATAACAGTGTTGAATTAATGCTTATATATCACCTGCCATTGACTCTGATTGGTCCATTAGCTTGCATAACCATCTGACATTTATTCTAATTGGTTAAAAGACATGGGATGATTTCAACAGAGCACAGTCGGCTTCCATCCATCCATTTTCTAACCCGCTGAATCTGAACACAGGGTCACGGGGGTCTGCTGGAGCCAATCCTAGCCAACACAGGGCACAAGGCAGGAACCAATCCTAGGCAGGGTGCCAACCCACTCACAGTAGGCTTGCATACCCAAAATAAAAGTCCACTTCCACTACATTCTTGTCCTTCTCAAACATTTCTTACATTCAGCTCTTAGCCTTCTGTTATAAAAGTTTCTGTGTACATGACAGTCAGCCAATTTCCTAAACCACCAAGTACCTTCTTGTTGTTGTTGTTCACTTGACCTTTATCTGGTTTCCTGATATGCTTAAACAAGTGTAGACTATATTTGTTAACCCTTTATGCTACATCTAAGATAGATGCTATATTTTTAATGTGGAAAGCATACCAAAACACTTCACAAACAATGAGTATATTACCCCTAAATAACTTGTGACCCCTTGATCTCCTTTATTTTCTCTCACTATATACACTCTTTATATCCATTATTGTGTCTTTACCCGTCCCACAAACACCAAAATTAAATTTGCAGATGACACAACTGTGATTTCAGAAAAACAGGAAACGGCCTTCAGGTAGGATGTCCAGAGATTTGACAGTAAACACAACAAAAACAGAAGGATTAATCAACGATTTCAGGAGGAACAGTACAGACCTGACCCCACTTTTTCATAAATGGGGTATGTGTAGAAAGGGTTCCCATCTCCTGGACTGCCGACACCATCGCAGTAGTTAAGCAGGCTCAGAAGAGGTAACACTTCCTGAACATACTCGGAGATTAAAACAGCATGGTGGAGAAACTGCTGGTGTCCTTCTACCATCTTCCATTGAGAGTGTGCTGACACACTGGGCCTTGGTGTGGTATCCAAAATTTCAGCTGATCACTAGCAGACAGGAAGGCTCTACAAAGATTTATACATGTGACACAGAATATTATCGGCTGTCCACTGTCCTCACTAGAGGACATTTTTACTTCTCATTGTCTTAAGAGGACTACTAATATCTCAAAAGATTGTTCTCATCCTGGTCATTGCTTAATTGAATTACAGGTAAAATTCCGTTACAACGAATATCTTTACAATGAAATTTTCATTACAACAAAATATTTTTATGGTCCAGACAGCTTCCCGATATGACGCAAGTCTATAGAAATCTCGTTACTATGAAGTACATTCAGCAGATACTTTCATTACAACAAACTGCCCAAAAGACCTTGAAATGCCTGAATGAATCATCCACAGAGCAGTTAGTTGTGTGGCCGCAGCTCAGTTGTGCACAACGATCCCCAAACAAAAACATTCATTTTTTTTTTTCTTCGAATTTTCCTCGTACTTTTTTTTTTTTGCCTTTTTTGTTTCTTGTGGTTTTCAGTGATACCTTTTGCTTATTGCTCTTCAACATTTGAAAAACATCCATTGGAATTTAACTCATTGTCACCCTCCTATAGAAACCGCAGACACGAAAAACGATAACCGTTCATATTAGAAAAAAAAAAAACTTTGTTTTTGCAGCTCTCGATTGCGACAAAAAGAAAAAAGACGTTGCCAGTGAATTCGGAATTTTGCCATCGACGCTGTCAACCTTTTTGAAAGACTGAGCAAAAAAAGAAGAAAAATCTCGGGTTGTAAACGTATGTGAACTGCTGCATTTGAAGACGTCGAAAAAGCAGTTTTTAATGTGGTCCAGTGATGCTCATTCAAGAAACATTCCTATTAATGCGGCACTCATTCAAGAAAATGTGAGGTTTGTAAACTCTCTTGGGACCTCCGTCAATGGGACAACACGCCGAAGAGGGTCCCAAAGTCTGATCTCCGCGTCTGTACGGGGCAACAGCAGGCTCACAGCTATGCTGCGTCTCTCCACCAAAGTAAACAGAAAAGATCTCGATGGGTGATGCAAGGTTAGGAGCACGGACATTGTAAATGCGGGAGACAGGGATTACTTGGTCACTGATCTGGCCACGACCCTGCCTGACTGCTGTGTCTGTGTCTAGCAGAGTGGCAGATCACACTACAATAAATAACCGTGCTGTTCCTGTTTCAAGCTGAATAAAGCTGGTTTTGCTAAAGTACTGAGACCCAGCCTCATGTTTTGGGGTGCAAGACAGGGACTTATAGCGCAACCACGATCTTTTAGGATTCGCTTCTGTGGCGCCTCACTGCAGCGCTATGAGCCTGTTTTTGCCCTGTCCCAGCAACGGACAAACAATCTTCCACAGACGCTGCAATCACGCTTCTGTGACACTTCAGCGTGACATTCCCCTTGGGTGGGGAGTGGGGTCTCAAAAGAGTTCAGAAACCTCACAATATGAAGAAGAAGAAGGGGATTATTCGGCTCCTGATTGATAACTGTTCTGCCCACAACATGCTTCCACATTCAGATAATGATCGCGTTGAATTCCTCCCACCCAACAGCAGTGCTTCAGCCATTGGATTTGGGAATCATTTCCACCCTGAAAGTGTTACATTTGCAAGGAAATGCTGAGAAAAATTCTCGTCAGCATACAGTAACTTTTAGGCAGGAGGAGATTAAAATTAACGTGAAAGAAGCTATTGAAACAATTGCAAACGCCTGGGCGCAAGTTAAAGAAAGCTTCACTATAGCAACACATACAGAATCTCATTACAACAAAATATTTTTTAGGTCCCTGGCAGTTCGGTGTAACGGTATTTTACCTGTACATCCCTCAAGCAAGCATTACAGGTCAATCAAAACTCAAACTACCAGATTTAAAGAGTTTTTCTTTTTTTTACGAAGACTTAATGCAACTTAAATTCTTGTATCCAACGCTCTAATTTCTGTACAAAAATGTAAATGATATAAAACTTTACATCTAAATTTGCATTTACTACTGTTGTTGTCCATTTGGATTTGCATTGAGCAGGAGTAGCACCTCTCAAATTTCATTGTGCTTACAATGACAATAAAGGCTGGAATTGAATTGAGAATGAACATTTAAACATTTCACTAAAGAAATGTAACAGAATGTGTGAGGGGCCCTCGTTATGCAACAACTCACCTTCCCAATTTGCCCCAAAATAACTTGTCAGTGATTTGCTAACAGAGAAATATGAGCCATCTTTGCGGCCGAGTGCTGAAATGGCTCACCTGCACTGCTCAGTTTATTTAAAGGAAGTGAGGATTAACTCAGCTGGCACTAAGTGATCATTAGGACTGCTGGGAATAAAGCCGTTGCAGGGTGCTTGTGAGGCAGGCCATATCCGGGGTGAAATGAATCCAAGGTAAATGCACTGGGGACCTTAAAGGTAAAGGATCAGATGTCTTTATAATTGGCCGGGTCGGAACGAAGCAACGTCTGTGGGAAATAAGCCACCAGCTAATGAGTGCTCAACCTCAGGCTTCAATGGTGAGAGAAAATATAATGAAAGAGTAGATAGCTAATCAGTCCAGTGGTGCTCAAGAGCAGACACGAACATCTTCTGAGAGAAAATGAATGATGCATACGGGTCAGGCTTCTGGGTGGGATCTCCCCGCTTGGCCTGATCACGTAGTCGATGAAGAAATAAAATAAAGACCAGAAACAACCACCGACAGGGTGGACGATATTCCAACTGATGATGGAAGCAACGCCTGCCTCAAAGTCAACGTGGTAAGAATGGCATGGTCTGCTTGGTGCTAATTTATGCTGTGAAGACTCTAAACGGGTTCTCAATTATCTATATATATAATTCACTAAGGCAAGACGACCATGGAAAGCACGCCGGAAGGGGCGTGGATTCACTAAGCCGCCGACAAGTTAAGACACCTATGGCGCACGCAGGAAGGAATCACGCCCACCAACTCCAAGACCATTGGATACGATGACAACTCGCAGAGCCACGCCCACCAACTCAGACGCGACGACACAGAAAAAATGGCGTCATTTATATTCGTCTGTCATAGAGGCAACATGCAGCTCCGACCCACATTGACTGTTAATAGAGGCATGTTTCTCGCGGAGGTGAATCGCCATATGCGGCGTTTAAAACTGTTTGCGAGGGGTATCCCATGGGATCCTTAAAATGTTCCTTTACAACTGAGGTTAAAACACAATAAAGTAAGCAGTCTTTAAAAAAACAAGTTTTTGGTTACGACGCACGACCGCGTGCACCATAGCAAACTGTTTTACACGCTACATACAGCAATTCGCAACCGCGACAAACATGCGTCTTCTTAGATGCTCCTGCACTTTGTACACACCCCCCTCCCACCGTGGTCGGGTGTCTTGGTGGATTATATATAGAAAGGCAGCCAAAAACGGCACAGAGCAATGAAAAGTCTACGTGAGTCACAGGTGCATCTGGACTGTACAAAGACGACAACGACTCGAGTGACGAGTTGGAGGTGGGCACATGAGCAGGCAGTGTATACTGAACGAGAAATCAGCAGACTAGCATGACGGAGGGAGCGGAGTGGATGTCCTTCTCCTCTCCTCCCGTTCCACCCTGAGCGCCGCACGGACGATTATGTGTTGGTTCGTTCCGTGCATTGGTTAAAACCCAATGAAGGAAGCAGTCTTTAAAAACCAACAAGCCCTGTGCCTCTGTTTCATTACCGTCTCACCTGCTTCACCAATGCAGGCCCCGCAACAGGGCAGCCAACCGAGTAACCAAAGTCTTTGGGTTCAGGGGTCAGTATGGTTACAAAGCTGAAACTTAAAGGAATTGACGGAAGGGCACCACCAGGTGTGAAGCCTTTCGCTTCATTTGACTCAACGCAGGAAACCTCACCCGGCTCAGACACGGACAGGATTGACAGATTGATAGCTCTTTCTCGATTCTGTGGGTGGTGGTGCATGGCAGTTCTTAGTTGGTGGAGTGATTTGGCTGGTTATTTCCAAAAACGAATGAGACTGCCGCCTGCTAAATAGTTACACGACCCAACAGCGGTCGGCGTCCAAATTCTTAGAGGGAAAAGTGGCTTTCAGCCACGTGAGATTGAGCATTAACTGGTCTGTGATGCACTTGTATGTCCAGTACTGCACGCGCAGTACACTGAATGGATCAACGTGTGTCTACCCGGCGCGGGGAGCCGTGCGTAAGCCGTTGAACCCCATTCGTGATGGAGACCGTGGCTTGCAATTGTTCCCCACGAACGAGAAATTCCCAGTACGTGCGGGTCATACGCTTGCACTGATTACATTCCTACCCTTTGTAAATCAACCCCCTCCGTTTTCAGTCACGGACAATTGTATGTTGGTTCGTAGCGTGCATTGTTGCAATGTTACTTTTCTTGGTGGTTTATTAAATTACAGATTTTTCAAATTTTTATTTTTTCCTCTGTGCTTAAAAATCATTTAAACAGCGGCCTGATTATGCTGCATATGCTACGCCCCGCGGGTTGGCTAGTTTTATAATAAATTAGAAACCTATTAGAGAAGAAGTGAACTAAAATAATCCCTCTTTCTTATGTTTGCAAAACTTAACGCATTGCCAAAGTGTTGTATTATTATAACAAGACTAGAGACTGCGGCCTTAAAATCTAAGCCCTCCTGTACAGCCTGCTCAGTGTCCCCCGATGACACAGTCCCCCCTTTATGGTGCCCCATCCAAGGTTGGTTCCAGCTATGTGCCTGGGTTATTCTTTGGCTCGCCATGACTCTGCTGTACAGGTACAAACACACAATCTTGACACTTAATCCAAATCAGGATGACAGGAGCCCACCTGTAACCAAACGTGAAGGGGACCATGGAGCACACTGACAGTTAGAGTCAGAGGCTAGCGTGATGCTAATCTACATGTTTTGGGATGTGGGCAGAACACCAGTGTATCACCAGATTTTGGTTTGGTTTTGCAACATATACAGTGGTGTGAAAAACTGTTTGCCCCCTTCCTGATTTCTTATTCTTTTGCATGTTTGTCACACAAAATGTTTCTGATCATCAAACACATTTAACCATTAGTCAAATATAACACAAGTAAACACAAAATGCAGTTTTTAAATGATGGTTTTTATTATTTAGGGAGAAAAAAAAATCCAAACCTACATGGCCCTGTGTGATAAAGTAATTGCCCCTTGTTAAAAATCACCTAACTGTGGTGTATCACACCTGAGTTCAATTTCGTAGCCACCCCAGGCCTGATTACTGCCACACCTGTTTCAATCAAGAAATCACTTAAATAGGAGCTGCCTGACACAGAGAAGTAGACCAAAAGCACCTCAAAAGCTAGACATCATGCCAAGATCCAAAGAAATTCAGGAACAAATGAGAACAGAAGTAATTGAGATCTATCAGTCTGGTAAATGTTATAAAGCCATTTCTAAAGCTTTGGGACTCCAACGAACCACAGTGAGAGCCATTATCCACAAATGGCAAAAACATGGAACAGTGGTGAACCTTCCCAGGAGTGGCCGGCCGACCAAAATTACCCCAAGAGCGCAGAGACGACTCATCCGAGAGATCACAAAAGACCCCAGGACAACGTCTAAAGAACTGCAGGCCTCACTTGCCTCAATTAAGGTCAGTGTTCACGACTCCACCCCAAGAAAGAGACTGGGCAAAAACGGCCGGCATGGCAGATTTCCAAGACGCAAACCACTGTTAAGCAAAAAGAACATTAGGGCTCGTCTCAATTTTGCTAAGAAACATCTCAAGACTTTTTTGGGAAAATACCTTGTGGACTGATGAGACAAAAGTTGAACTTTTTGGAAGGCAAATGTCCCATTACATCTGGCGTACAAGGTACACAGCATTTCAGAAAAGAACATCATACCAACAGTAAAATATGGTGGTGGTAGTGTGATGGTCTGGGGTTGTTTTGCTGCTTCAGGACCTGGAAGGCTTGCTGTGATAGATGGAACCATGAATTCTACTGTCTACCAAAAAATCCTGAAGGAGAATGTCTGGCCATCTGTTCGTCAACTCAAGTTGAAGCGATCTTGGGTGCTGCAACAGGACAATGACCCAAAACACACCAGCAAATCCACCTCTGAATGGCTGAAGAAAAACAAAATGAAGACTTTGGAGTGGCCTAGTCAAAGTCCTGACCTGAATCCAATTGAGATGCTATGGCATGACCTTAAAAAGACGGTTCATGCTAGAAAACCCTCAAATAAAGCTGAATTACAACAATTCTGCAAAGATGAGTGGGCCAAAATTCCTCCAGAGCGCTGTAAAAGACTCATTGCAAGTTATCGCAAACGCTTGATTGCAATTATTGCTGCTAAGGGTGGCCCAACCAGTTATTAGGTTCAGGGGCAATTACTTTTTCACACAGGGCCATGTAGGTTTGGATTTTTTTCTCCCTAAATAATAAAAACCATCATTTAAAAACTGCATTTTGTGTTTACTTGTGTTATATTTGACTAATGGTTAAATGTGTTAGATGATCAGAAACATTTTGTGTGACAAACATGCAAAAGAATAAGAAATCAGGAAGGGGGCAAATAGTTTTTCACACCACTGTATTTGTAGTTCTGTAATCCGCATGTTGCAGTTCCCTACATGGGGACACACAGCAAGCCAATGGTGCAGACTGCTCCAGTCACTTCTGCAGCCAGCAAATTAAATAATCCGATTCCTCAAGATTGTTTCATGACATGCAATTGATGAACTGCATAAGCAAATTCTCACTGAATCACATGGTGACATGACACATGAGGGGGACGGATTTGGAGCAGCGTTGGAGGGCCGCGTATCACAAGTTTGTCTGTCAGCCAACAGAGTACGTATGAAGGCTTTGCAGATACAGCGAGCTCAGCTACAAACTGTGCTCTTTTATTTTTTTATGAGATGCGAAACAAGGCATCAAGCAGACAAGCCCTTCTTCCCTTCAGTTTGTTAGGTCCAAAGCACCTCATTCTAGGCGTTGTACTTCAAGGTGAGCACTCCTTGACTTTCAGCTTCCACAAATACACAAAGCCCACCTCTAGGACTTCTAAGATTTTGTCAGATTGAGTCACGGGGTGGCGGTGTCAAACTACACAACCGAGATTACCTCTGCCTTGCCAGGATTATGTGAATGAAGAATGTGAACAAAAGTCGCTGCATAAATCGTGTAATGTGACAGGACCTTAAGAGAAGTGACAACATTCGTCCACTTGTGGCTGTGCTGGCGAAGTGTGCATGTGCCGCTGCTTGAGGAAATAGGTTGTGTTGTGTTACAGGCGTTTTGGTTCCCTGGCTTATATTTATTTTCCTCTTTATTGTTGTTTTTATTCAATTGTATTCAGTTGTTTTATATATATATATATAGTCTGCATTGTTATTTATTCTATATATGTGCTTCAAGGCCATATTATCTTGTGCTTTGTGGGCAGAGCCACTCGAAATCTTCGTGTTGAGGTTGAGCACCAGTGACAGTGGTGGAGTGTGCATCACAGTTAGTATTGTTAGCTTTTTCTGGTTTATGGTAATCTGTACATTCTCTGTGGATTTCTGCCTTTGAATTACAGACTGGACTTGTTGGCTTTGCTTATTTTTGGCGTGTGCAGGCCTTTAAGCCTGCCTTTTGAGATTGAGGTGAGGCCCATTTTGGGTTCAGGCCTAGTGAAGTGCCACTCTGGCTGGTGGTACCTACTCACCCTATTTGAAGGTTATGTCAGTATTTTAATTTTACAGTATCCTTTGTATACTTGTAAAGAATACAACACCCCCAGACCGCCAGGTGGAGCTCTCCCTGCAGCATGGAGGTGCCCTGAATACCAGCAGGGAATTATGGACAGTGGAGTTTTCATTCTCAACCCTGCTGGATACCACAGGGACCGCTAGATGGAGCTGCAGGGAGGAGAAAAGATTATTTGCCCTACGCCACGGAAGTACGTCCAGGTCACATGGACAAGAGGAATGACGTGCTTCCCGGGTGAAGAAAGGGACTTTTTATCTGACCCAGAAGTGATAAGGAATCATGAACTGAAGGATGGGAAACACTTCCGGGTCAGGGAATATAAAAGGACTGTGGGACGTCCCAGACAGTGAGCTGAGCTGGGTGGAAGGTTGGCAACGCGTCTGGGAGTGGACGAGAGTTTACTATTGTAGTGTATTGTTTATTTAATGAGTATTGTGGAGAGGAGGGTGCTTTGTGCACTGTTGTGTAATAATAAAGTCAACATTTGGAATATTACCTGGTGTCTGAAGTCAAGTCAGGGTTCAAGGGAGCGATAGCGCCACCTATCTGTCACACCCTTTACAAATGTGGGAAACTTATAACAATACAATTTATATTTGTATAGCCCAAAATCACACAAGGAGTGACGCAATGGGCTTTAACAGGCCCTGCCTCTTGCCAGCCCCCCAGCCTTGACTCTAAGAAGACAAGAAAAAACTCCCCCAAAAAACAACCCTTGTAGGGAAAAAAAATGGAAGAGACCTTGAGAAAGGCAGTTCAAAGAGAGACCCCTTTCCAGGTAGGTGGGTGTCAAAAAGAAGGGGGTCAATACAATACACAGAACAGAACATATCCTCAGTACAGTATACAAATACATTTTAGAAGTACGGAGCAGAATTTAACAGTAGATGATATCACATAATAAGATTTGGATATTTTTAGAGTCCTGGAGACCTCATCCATCAAGCTGCCTCCTCCTATTGGCCATTCCACAGCAGAATCAGTGCTGGGCCAGCCAATGCGATGAAAGGACCCCTCTACCCGATGATTCTTGTGATCCTCCATCAGGGATGACTTTACCTTAGGTAGGCAAAACAACTTGGCAGGTGGGCCGTTGCACCAAGTGCCACATTTGAGTACCGAGAAGAGAAACAGAATAGGTGAGGGTTAGTATCAAATTATAACGATCATATAACTTATGTTTTAGTGCTAATGACTAACAACAGAGATGCAGTCTGTACAGTTAATCAGCAGCTCTAGTCAGGGTGTGCTAAACTGAAGTAGTGAGTCTTCAGTCGGGATTTGAAAGCTGAGAGCGAAAGGGCATCTCTTATAGAAGCAGGCAGACCATTCCACAGTTTAGGGGCCCTGTAATTAAAAACTCAACCTTCCACTGTTATTTTATTAATCCTTGGAATCAAAAGCAGACCGGCATCTTGAGATCTTAATGTGCGCTCTGGTTTGTAAGTCATGATAAGTTCAGACAAGTAAGCCGGACCTTGGCCATTTAATGCTTTATATGTTAAAAGGAGGATTTTGAAATCTGCCCTAAACTTAACCGGGAGCCAGTGTAAAGATTTAAGAACTGGAGTTATATACAATAATGACTGTAATCCTAAGTGTTTTCTGTTAATTGTGTACTGCCTTTTGAAAGGATGCATCGGTAATGTAAATGGGTTTCACATCTTCGTACTTCAGCCACTAATCTCTCTTCAGCATTCTCCAACAAGCCTGTGCATGGTGAAAGGGCCGCACACATAATCTTCGTGCAGGGGCCTGTCTGACCAAGGGATTTCATTTTCGCATCGCCTCGAGTACACATGTGCCCCAATCTGCCAGTGGCCAACCGCTCACACTGAAGGGGTGGAGCTGTGGGCGGGGCAGCTGCTAGGGCCCCTCCCCTAATGTCATATGCCGCATTCATGTGCTCTTGGACTGTGCAGAGCTCCGTGTTGTGATGTTTCACCTTCCCACTTTAGTGCATTCATGTGGGGTTCCAGATAGATTATCAAAGAAAAGCAGGTCTTCAAAAACAAAAGAACATTTAGGGATAAACTGCATTTTTCATAGAAACAAAAAAGCAAAATAAGCACATTAAAAAACTAAGCACTCCAAAGGCAATTTGACCAAAGAATATAGCCTTTTGGACTGACTGGGTTATACAGTAGATTTTATTTTAATCAAGTGACTAATGTGAAATGTCAGCGTCACATCACAACTCGGATCATTTCCAATTCGGAAACTCGTATTCACTGTACACAGCAAGGCGTGTGGCCTATAAAACTACACACCAGGCAAGTGCACAGCAGACAAATATTTGGTTGTAAACAGGTGTCTCTTTATGCAAATGAGCCCAGCGTTCATTAAAAGATTACAGATTGATGGAAATTCAGTTTGCATGGCTGAGGTATACTGCCATCACAGAAACACGCCAAGACACACGTTACATAAGAACAGAAATGGCTCTATGACTCGGGGAGAGCCCTGACTTCTCACAGTAGCTAAGCAATTGTTTAGAAAAGATCACCAAAAGCAACAAACCCCAGAAACCCTTCTTCAATTCATGGCAAGGGAATAAAAGCCATCTACGAGTAACCAGTGCTTTGGATTACAGTTTGGATTAGAGGCACGCCTATGCTGTATGCTGGGAATCAACCATTTTGAACTGGGCTTGTGTCACGATTGAGGATTCCAAATTCACAAGGATATAAATCAACACTCACGATGCAGTTCAGGGTGGTGGAGTGCTGGCGCATATTCCCTTGCCACTGAGCACAAGCCCTGACCAGGGTGGCAGTCCGCTCCAGAGGCTACACATGGCCAGTTTGAAATCAACCTGTCACCTTTGGTAACATCTCTGCAGGCGCGTAGGAAGAAAACACACACAAGCACAGGAAGGAGCAGATGTGGGGAATAAATTGTGAGATGGCAGCAACACTCACTACGCTCATACACAGCACTCGTTTCAATAACGGGCCAGCTCAGGGTTGTAGGTGTTGACATCCATTTCAGAAAATTTGGGTGTAAGGCAGGATACGACTTTGGACTTTACGCCAGTCTATGTGAGGGCACACTCCTATGAGGAAGTCGTATAGTTGCCAGTTAACCTAACAAAATAAGGGTACAGACAGAAGATAATCACTTCAGGCGGCCAGTCTCCTGGAGCTGTGAGTCACAACCACAGAGTCAATGTATGTAGTCATGTGGAAAAGTGAGTACCCCACATTAAAAATGTATTTATTTTTTAAATATGTGGAGATAAACATTTGATCTTCAGTTAAATAACATCAATAGCTAAAAGTGATATACTGTAACAAACATTACATCATTGTATAACTGAAATAAACAAATACAAACTTGTTGAAAAAGTAAGTACCCCGTACGTTTATCACTACCTCACATACCTGCAGCTGTAGCAGAACCACACTGAAGTCCGTCTTATTTAAACCTCAGACGTTTACTTTGGCTTGCTCTCCATTGCTGAATGTGTGTGTTATCATCATTCCAAAGATTGAAAGAGCTCTCTGAGGCCTTTGAGGTAGAAGGTTAGAGATACCTATGAGTCTGGGAAGGGATTTAAAAAGATCTCCAAACAATTAAAAATCAACCATTCCATGGTTCAGAATATCTAGTAGCCCAAAAGCAAAACATATAACACTGAAAAGAAGTCTCAAAGAAGTCTGGAAGATTCCACGGTTCAGAAGATCTAGTAGCCCAAAACCAAAACGTATAACACTGAAAAGAAGTCTCAAAGGAGTCCGGAAGATCTCCAAACAATTAAAAATCAACCATTCCACGGTTCAGAAGAGCTAGTAGCCCAAAAGAAAAATGTATAATGCTGAAAAGAAGTCTCAAAGAAGCCCAGATTTTCCTCAAGAGGCCTACAGGTAGCTCTTGCCACTGTTGTTGTCAAAATGCAGTAGTCTAACATTCAAAAGAAGCTGCAAAAAGTAGATCTACATGGGTGTCCCAGGAGGAAATCTGTGCTGTCCAGAAAGAAAATCGGGGAAAGACTAAGTTCTTCCCATGAACACCGAGGCAAACCCTGGACTTCTGGAACAATGTGCTCTGGCCTGACAAGACAAATGTAGAGTTATTTGGTCACAGTACCAGAAGACATCTTTGGTGGAAACCAAAGACAGCATTTGAGCAGAAAAACCTGATACCAACTGTAATGCGAGCTGGTGGAAATGCTATGGTGCATCAGGGCCTGTGCAGCTCACCCTCACAGAATCAACTGCGAATCCTTCATTGTACCTGAGGGTTCTTGAGGTTAACGTAAGACCATCTGTCAGAAACTTGAAGCTCAATCTTAAGTCAACCTTGCAATTAAACACAGCAGCAGATCTACCAGGGAACGGCTACAAAAAGCTCTGGAATGGCCAAGTCAAAGCCTGGATCTAAATTCCATCAAGATGCTGTGGGGGGATTTGAAATGGGTTTGAGCACAAGTCCAGGGGGTGCCTGGAGGACCACCGTGGCAGCAGGTTTTCATTCTAACCCTTTTATTTAAATGAGTGCTGTGCTGCTAATTAACTCCCTGTGAATTCATTTTAACTGAATTGCTTTTTAAAGAGTTGTTCCTCTGAACTGCTTCATTTCTTTCCTTAAATGGCACCCAAACAGAAATGTAATGTGAAGTGTGTGAGCCAAAAGAAGACCAACTAAGTGAGGGCCTTAAACTCCAACCAGCTGCTTAATGAGGTGCCAGTTCTTGTCATTAATTAAACCATTTCTTTAGTTTTGTGGCTTGTTGCTGCTCTCGTGGTGCATTAGCAGACATTTCCGAAATTGTTGATTTTCTCTTTTCTAGGAGCGCTGGTAAAATATTTTGTGGACCTGAGCAGATCGACATTCCTGAGACCTTCATCTTTCTTTATTTTCAGATATTGTATGATGGACACCAGTTGCTTTGGCTCATTTTGTATCTCATTATTGTTTGGTTGCTAATTACAGAAAAAGAAACAATTAAGGGCCCCGAGTCTTTAAGAGCTAGTCAATTAAAATTAGTTCAAAAGAAGTTAATTAGCAGCAAACTCATTAAGAAACGGGTTAGAATGGAAACCTGCAGCCACTGTAGCTCTCCAGGACTGGAGTGGGCAACCCCTGTGCTAGACAGTTAAAGGAAACGCCAACTTGAGAGGGCAGCACCAGTTATTACAGCCAAGGGTGGACTTACTTTTGCCACAGAAGGTAATGGGGTATCTGTTCATTTTTCATTAAACAAAGTATTGCACATCTTAATCGAAAGACACTGTTTAAGTAAAGATCAGTTGTTATATGTCACATATGTTAAAAAAGAAAAACAAACGTCACGGCGTGTACTTGCTTTTTCACGACTGTCCATACTGTACACCAACCACATCACTGGTTTTTCCAATAACACGTCACACTTCAGAATGCGCTTGCGTTATGCTTTGAAACAACTAATCCTAATGCTTAAAAACTTTTAGTAAGAAAAAAATACCTCCATGTTCAGAGAAAGCAAAAAAATTTTTTTGCCATTAAAAAAAGCAAATCCCTTCCACTACGTTTTTTTTTTTTTTTTAAGTACTGTGATACTTTTGGCAGCAAATGGTGGCCTCTGTCCTCATGCAGCACAAATCGCAGATAACCCGCCACACACAAGCGCAGTCGCTGCCTATGTGCACATGAGCACCCGCACGGGCCTTTCCTCTGCTGCCCTTTCTTTCTTATTCCTGAGGTTACACAGTAGATGAGAAAGGAGCTGCAGACATTGTGACTGAGATGACCTCCTGCTCAATGTGTTTCCTTCACAACAAAAGCGTCGATTGGTAAGTGACCAATGCAAACACGCCTCGTACTGAATCAGCTCGTTTTACTGGCAGCGGAGAGCAGCAATGTTTGTTGTCACAAATTCCCCACTTGGGACTGGCGTTTCCTTCTGGCTGAGGACACATTCAGTTCAGCATGTAAGCGAGTCCCATTCACTTTTTTTTTTTTAAATCACGTCTGGATTTTCTCACAGCCTACTGATCACATAAGAGCTGAAACAGTAAATATTAAATCTGCCCTGAGCAGAGCGGCAGGCTGACAAAGGCCTAATACCCATGCGACAGTTGTATTTAAACAGGCCATTTTTTTCACTTGTGATTTTAAAGTTGTATTTAACAATGATCACTTACATCAGACAGGTAGCTAATTATGAAAACAAACACAAATGCAGGGCATAAATCAGAATACTAAAATCTACTCATTTTCAGTTGAGGTTCAGAGTAGCCTAACTTGGTGGTATTAGTAGGGCATGAACGCATGCAATTCTACATACTGAGAAGTGAGGATTCTCACTGCCTCCCCAATTTTTATTGTGCTTCTGAACACATACGATCCTGAGGGAAAATCCAGCAGCGAGTCCCTCTCCATACCCCAGGCTTGTGTGGTGGCGTCAGACGCTTGATGATTACACGGGAAAGCTTTGGCACACGCTTTGTGGAACGAGACTGCAGAGTACCAGTTGTCACTCTGGCACTCGTGATATACACGTCTGGCATCAAGTCACACACTGCAGACAAAGCTTTGTTTACTGAAGGTCTGCTTTTCAGGAATGCAAACCTTTACAAGGCCTCGACACAAGCCACAGAAATAAGAAATACAAACAAATAAACAGAAAATAACTATCAACACTAAATAAAGTCATTTTGTGAATTACATGTCCTTATTTCTTAATCTATCTTTTGTACATTCATGTTTTGCCATCTGCCACATTGGACAACAATCAGCCAGCTGGCATGAAGACAAAGATCTGGACCAATCAGCAGTTAGAACAGTTTCCAAAGCATCTGCAAGAAGCTGAACGAAATGCTGATGAAGAAAGAAAGAAAAAACAACACTGTAACAAGTTGTTAATTGCATTTTCCTTTGATTTTTTCAGAAGCATATATTAGCATAAATATTTCAACATATATCAGACTGATGTAATCAAATGGTCTCTTCTGACTCACAATGAAGTAAAGGAAGCTATGCTTTACAGTACGTTGTGCAACATCATAATACTGGAGATGAACAAAAACAACCCAAACCTGCACTGAGTGGCGATTAAAAAGAACTCCAATACGCAACATCTGAATATTTGGGAACTGAAAACCAACATGAAATCCTGCCTACCTACTGACCTATGTTATGATGCGATTGTGATCTGCTTCATTAAAACAGGAACTAACACTGCAGCTCTTCATTTTGGCAACTCTTCATCTGATTAAAAAGGATCAGTTTGGTGTGTTGTTAAATGACATCTAAAGTTACAGAAAGTTACAACAGGACAATATTACACGTGTACACACTTAGGTGAAAATTAGAAATTTATCGGGTGTGAACTGGACGCTGTATAGCGCCTGGCACAGACTCACTCGGAGGCACATGTAAAAAAAATACAAAGACTTTTATTTTTCTTCAGCTAGAGGGCATGACTTCCCCGTGGACCCTCCAGCCACAACACAATCCCAAAGCAATTTCAGCGAACACTCCAATTTCGAACCACCACTCCTCCATGGCAACCTCTTCCTCTTCCTCACAATTCTGGCTGTTGAGTGGTGGTTGCCGGCCCTTTTTACAGCCCACCCAGAAGTGCTCCAAGTGCTTGATCACCTGCCTCTGATTACACTTGATGTCCAGGTCGGCTCAGGGATCCATGCAGCACTCCCTGGCGGTCACCCCAGATCCCAACAGGGCAGTGGAGAACTCCATCTCCCATGGAGCCCTGCGGGAAACTGAGGCACCATCGTCAGCCAGGGAGGCTGCCACCAAGTGTCCCGGGGGAGGTACTGAGACGTCCATGGTTGCTCCCCCGGAACATATATAGAAGGGGTGTCCCGGCCGGGCATGGGACCCAGCCGCCTGCCACACGGGTTATTACTCTACTATAGATAGAGGGAGAGAGAGATAAATTAATATAAAAATGGATATACAAGAAAGGCACTATATATAATAATAGACAAATGCAGCCTAACCAATAACAGAGAAATAGGTAAGAAAGATGTTGTATGGCAGATAGCAACTAATGACAGACAAACAAACAAGACACCCTCTGTAAAATAGGACAGATACTTATAAAATACACTGTATAGGATATATAGATACAGTAGATGGCAGATATTTGATTGTAATTGGAAATTTGTCAGTAACTGACATATACACAAAAACTGCTCTCTAAGTGACAAATTTGACAAAAATGGTTCACAACCTATTTAAAATGTATAGGGTGGTCCAGATCTAATTATGCAGATCCAGATCGTCTGGATGACTTTGATTTATGCGGGGAGAATTCCAGTTCAGCGCAAAGACAATTTTTCATCTCGTCAGTTCGCACACTTCTCGATGGTCCGGGATTTTTCTGGTGATTTTCTACGTAAAAAACTTAGTAAGTTATAGCGTAATGAAAATTGCATAATTAGATCTGGACCACCCTATACATAGTAAAATAGCAGACAAATATTGTTTAACTAGAAGACGTATTGTTTGCCTTTGGTGCAACAAATTAACAAATAAGGCCACCACTCATACCAGCTACATACTCACTGAACAAATTATTAGGAACACTTGTAGACCTGCTCATCCCTTTAAGGGATCCACACAACATGGAATTGTTGTACTGACAGAGTTTAGGATGCTGATTTTAGTCTTAGTCTAGTTGTAGATAAAATTCTGTAGTAGTTCTACTCCTTTGTGTTTTCTTCTTATCTTGTTATATTGTTGCTTTGATGCTTGCACCTTCATTTTGTCAGTACTATACTAGTCCCCTTGGATAAAGTCACCTGCTAAATAAATACATAAAAAAATCTAATCAGCCAATCATCATCAATGTATAAACTTCAGTTAATGTTCACCTCAAAGACCAGAGAGGTTGGGAGCAGGTACTGATACAGCCACCACACAACAAACCACCTCAAGATCCCAACTTAGGACCTGAGTGCAGCCATGCAGCAGGTGACACCTCAGCACCACCAGAATGGGAAAAAGTGTCATATCAGAGATTTGGACCATAGCATGATTGTTGGTGCCAGATGGGGTAACCACTCTGTACAACTGTGGAGAGCAGAAAAGCATCTCAGAATGCTTAGCATGTTGACCCTTGAGGGCTAGAACAGCAGATGACCATGTCATGCTTCACTTCTGTCAGTCAAAACCAGAAAGCTGGATGGCTGTTGACTGGAAAAATGTGGCCTGGCTGACAAATCTTAATTTCTGCTCAGGCACACAAATGTCAGGGTCAGAATTTGGCACTGGCAGCATATATTCACGTACCCTACTTGTCTTGTGTGAGCAGTCCAGGCTGGTAGTGGTGGTGTAACGGTGTGGGTAATGTTTTCTTGGCACACTTAGTGCCTGTTAATACCAATCAATCATTGCTTCAGTGCCATGGCCTATCTGAGTGTTGTTACTGACCATGTGCTTCATGGCCACAAATTTACCCATGCCTACTTCCAGCATGATGGTGCACCATGTCACAACACAAAAGTCATCTTAAACTGGTTTAATGAACATGATAATGAGTTTTGTGTTCTTCAGTCACCATATTAGAATCCAACAGAACACCTTTGAAACGTGGTAGAAAGGGAGATTCACAGCATGAATGTGCAGCTAACAAATCTGCAGAAACTGCATAATGCAATCATGTCAACATGGGCCAGAATCTCAAGGGAATGTTTCCAACACCTTGTGGAATCCATGCCATGAAAAACTGAGACTGTGAAGAGGAAAAAAAGGCCCTACCCAAAATAGCATAGTGTTCCTAAGAATTAGCTCAGTTGAGAGTACATGGAATCACCAACATCAGCACCCCACCTATGCATTATCAAACCTACTTTCTCCAGTTCACCATCATGGCAGCTGGAGCCCATCCCAGCAGTTTCAACCATAAGTTAATAACCAACTCTAAGCATGGTACCAGTCAATTCTAACATTAAACATTCAAGTATCTTCAACATGAGTACGTCCCCATATTTTACTGAATATTTTAAGACCATCAGTTAACACAGACAGGTCACTGTGAAACTCTGAACAAATCTCAAATCTTCATTTTGAATTGATCTCTGCAGATTGTACTTTTTGCACAGTGTTCATCAGTAAGCCTTAAGTATAAAATAGAGCTGATAACTCTGAACATGAATGAACAGTCTCTACCTAGGTGGCTGTTTCTTTGGGTTTACTCACACATCACTTAAGACAGGTTAGCTGGTATTAATGAATGTGACCTGCCATGGATGGACACCCCATCCAGGGCTACTACCTTCCTTGTGCCCAGTGCTGATGCTCACAAGCCAGATTTGAATGAAATGGATTAAGTATATAGGTGGATTGGAGATCAGACCATGCTTTTGTTACAGACTCAAATCAAATGTATGTTTTTATTGTTTAATAGTAACAATAAGAGCAGCTCACTACTCAAAACGTTTATTTTGGGATCCAGGGAGGCTCAAACCAGCAACCTGTTGAATACGAGTCAGCAGTTCTTACCGCTGTACTACCAAAGTCGTTGAAATAATAAGCCACACTAACCCGATTTCTTTTTCTTCGGTTATAGTCTTGAATAAAAGCGCACTTATTCTGTTATATTGGACCTTTTGTGAAAGTGTTTATTTGATATTTGGACTTCATACATTATACACTTCATGTCAAAATGCTGTCGTTAATACTAAAACATGGAAAACGTTTGTCTTTTAGGCATGTGTTTAATATTTTTTGCATTTCCTGTCATCCTACACTTACATAGATCTTTGTAGACACGGAACATATGTGAAATGCATGTGTTCCAAATAACAATATATTATTCACTCTGTACAGCTCCAGGTACCTCACTCCCAGATAAACCAGGCTTGAGCTGGGAGAGTTTTTTGCACTTTCTGCAGCTGTGGGAGGTTGGGATAGTAGACTGCTTACTGCTTGGGATTATCAACACATTTACAAAACAAAAGTTGCTGACAGTGAGGTGCGAACAGATTTAAGGTTGGCAATATTTACAAGTTTTTTCGTAAGCTTTGGTAATTCTAGTGTTAGACAGGTTAACTGGTATTAATGAACGTGACCTGCAATGGATGGACAACCCATCCAAGGCTACTACCTTCCTTGTGCCCAGTGCTGATGCTCACAAGCCAGATTTGAATGAAATGGATTAAGTAAATGGGTGGATTGAAGATCAGGCCAAGCTTCTAAGCCCTCTGTGTCCCAGTCATTGGTCACATTGGAGCTGAAGCCTATTTCAGCAGCAGAGTTTGTAAAAATACCTCCAAGAATTAAAAAAAAAAGTTTTACATGTTAAAAACTATAAGGTTTACTTGCATCATATTCCAAATACCTTGAAACATACAAACTACTTTTATCAAGTGCCATTATAATGCACATCCTTCCAAGGCCCTTTATAAATAAGGCACTATAGGACAGTAGGCTCTAGGCTAAGCTTGGAGTTATAGAGATGACACAGAGGAGAAGAATGAACCAACAACTGTACGGTTTCTAGTCCACATTTTCCTACCTGCTGACAACTACATAGCATCAGACTAAATCTCATTTCCTAATAATCAAGAATATAATTGATTTCCACTGCATAACTGAATATTTACTCTACCACTGCAATCCTAAACCACTCAAGTATAAAAGCTTCTTTTCTGACCATCTGTTGCTTGCCCCCTCTACCGGATGCCAAGAGGTAAGTAAAACGAAGCAGTGCCATGGGCAGCGCCCGTCTAATTACACTACATGGACTGTATTTTTAGAATTCAAATCTGACTGGTGTATAAGATTCAAATCACAATGGAGGACCCATTGAGAATTCAAATTATTTTTCTGTATTTAATACTAACATCATCTGTTTGGAGTGTCATGATATACATTTTAAATCAATTACACAAAACAATGTTTGCTAACCATTCAGAAAGATGTTCCCTAATGTCAGGGGTCTACATTAGTTGACACATTAGCATCCATGGTTGACACAGCACTCAAAACGCTCCTGCTGCCTCCAAACCAGATCATGGCCAGGCTCTCAGCTAGCGCTGCTTAACACATGGCAGGTTGAGGGTGGCCAGGATGGGACACGGGAGGTCACCAATATTGTGAGGACCAAGTGAACAGCTGTGTCAATTTTTCTTTGTCATATTCTACAGCAGCTTATAATTAAATTGGCAGCTCAATATGGTTTCTTTCTGTTTTTTTGCTCTTTTGTCCAAACAAGCCCACTAACTCTTCTTACTTTATCCAATGTTTTATAGCGTAGTAAAATAGCAACCTAATTTTCTTGTACGTAACAATGCTAATAAGACATGTTTATTAATCCTATAACTGGAAACAAGACCCTCAAGCAGGTTAAGAATGCAGATTTAAACACTCACAGCTTTCCGAATTCATTGACATTTCATCCAGCCGAAAGCTGCGTGATCTTGCTGTTGGACTGCCACTTCAGTCAGCAGCAGAGAAGCTGTTGTGCTCAATCCCACCATAAAGCTGAATTCACAGACCCTGGAAATGAACAGAGTGACTAAGAAAGGAAGAGCTGGCAAGGTAGGGTTGTTGACATTTTTATTCTTCAAGTCTGAGATGGCAGAGTGTACTGAACAAATACAGCCAGAGAATTGATCCCTGCAGAAACACACACTGACCATATCATCCAAAAGTCCAGAACCATCACAAAAAAAAAAAAAAAAAAGTAGAAATCAAGTTTTGAAACCTGTGCGCTTCGAGATTTATTTTGGTATGTCTTGATATAAAATCCTGCATAAATATCTCTGCATTTAACTTTCATTTTCTTTTAATTGTTATTTTATTATTATAAAACAATTCCCTTAAAACAGCCACAACCGTGTAGTTACAATTGAACTGTAAAAATACATTACTTAAATAGACACATTCGCATTATTCATGAGATTGCATGAATTTGTGCCTAAAATGTATCATTTAAATTCCGCAAACATAGTAAGTCAACATATTAAAATACAATTACAAGAACATTACATTTAACTGTATCTGCTTAATAAAGCTATTAAGGTAACACTTTTCTTTTTAATAAGAGAGCTGTAAATAATGCCAGGTCTCCTATTAAGTAATTAGAAAAAATGCACAAAATGCACCTTTGTGAACCGGAAATTAAACAGAATGTGATGAAAAGTAGTACACAAGTCAAAATGCAGGCACTGGAGGGAAAGTGTGGTTCAATTAAAAAGCAAAAAAAGAAAGATAGGGGTTGGTGGTAAAAGGATGAGGCAGCTGTCCCCTCGAAACAGGGATGACTCTTGTTCCCAAACTTATTCTCAGGTTTTAGTGAAATTCTGGCTTCTCTGGGAATGTACACCCAGCCCGTCTGATGATGACATTGGCTGAATAGTGGCCAGCACGAATGCACTCCTCCAGGGGCCGTTCGTATACAAGCTGGGACAGGAAACCTGCAGATAAAGGGGACATAAATTAGGAACAGCCTTCAGGTATGGTAAATAAAAAGTTATAGCCTGAAACACATGCCATGATTTAAGAATTGTATGAAAAAGCCGGTCAGCAGAGGTCCTAATCAATTGCTCTACCAAGTCAGCTTGTGTTGCTTCACTTGCCCCTAAGCATGTAGTATCACAGTGCCATGGTTGAGTGGTCTTCTACCCACATGCTAAAGACTTGTGTGTGTTAGGTTAATTGAGTGGGGATGAATGTAAGTGTGGCCTGCAGGGTTTGGTTCTTCCTGGGTTAGGTACAGGCAGCAAAGACCAATGGCTGGACAGAAAATGAATGGATAGATGGATAAAAACTATATGACATACAGAATGCTCTTTTCTTTTTCAGGATTCTTACTTGTAATTAGTAAACTAGTTAAGATAATTCTCACTCTAGTCACTGAACATACAGAATGAAAAAAGCATAAAATAGAAAGCACTGAGCTGTGGTGGTGAAGGTGCTGCCAGGTGCAATTCCGGCCTGAGACTCCCTGTGTGACCCTGAGCAAGTTATGTCATTTGCCTGTTGGTTAGTTGTTAAAAAAATGGTGCTATACTCTGATACAGTATGTCAAGTGTATTAGCATTGGAAAGGTGCTCTTAGAATGAAAGCAGTACAAGTTTAGATCAAGATACTAGCTACTGGGATTTCATTATTTTGTATTTATAGTACTAATTTTTTTTTTTTACAGTATATATAAGTCATTGTGATTACATTATTCTGTATATTTTTAGCATTGAACATTTTAATTAGCCCCGTGATGTTAGCTTATTTTATATATATTTGACAGTCATTCATTCAAAAGGCATGCAGGAAAGGTAATTAATTCTTATATAATGTCTAAAATAATCAACTGTGATTTGTCTAAAGATGCCACTGTGGCCTGGTGGTTAGAGTTACTGCCTCATAAATCTAACACCCTTCCCAATGTCTGTGTGGAACCTGCATGATCTCCGTGTGTTTGTATGGGTTTTCCTCGTACTTCCTGAAGGACATTAAAACTGAAATTTCCTTTTGGTTAAGTCAGTTTAACCCTCCAGGATCTTTGCAGAGATGTAAGGTCACAATGTCTGTGTCAGGCTAACCGGAGTTTCCAAATTGGCCATGTGAGTGGGGGCATGTTTGTGTACGTATGGGTCCAATGATGGAGTGGCGGCCCAGCCAGGGTGGGAGAGAGTGTATTCCACTTACTGCTACTAAAATAGCAACTGATCTTTCATGACTTTGGACTAGATTATACAGGCTGAAGAATGTTATGTCATGTTGCGAGCCAGCAAACTCAGAGCTCTTCATGTGTAAATATTGCTGCCTCAAGCTGTGAGTGGATATCCTAAGGGTTCTCCTCTCTGATACAGCAGTATTTCTAGTCAGTTCAGCTTCTTCTTTTTAGGGTCTTATGAAATTAGTCAATGTTTCTTTAAGTTATATATTTTACTATAATAACAATATCATTAACACTTGTCTGCGGTTTTAGTGTTGTTTAATTTTGTTAGTGTTAATTCCATTAGAAAAGAGAGCAGCCAAACTGTTTAGTTCAGTGAGGCCCTCGTACAAACGGCACAGACATGGTAGCGCTCCAAAACACAGGATGCGAGCAGCATGGATGCATGGGAAATAACGTGCATGAATGGAATGTATGATCAAATTAGCAGCCAGAGACCCTGACTGAGCCCTAAGGACATTCTCTCTGTTACACTTGAGACCCAGAAGCGTACAAATGAGGTTAGTGATACCGAGCATGGAGTGCAAGAGACTGGCTGTTTGTTTCATTAACATGCTTACAACGGGCCAACACCTCAGAAGTAATCCTTCCACTCTGATCTGCTGATCTCCTTATTGTTTCCTGTCCTCTACAGCATTGCATCCACTTGGGAGCAAAAGGGGGAAGTGAGGGCAATTTCAGCCCATGACATTGCTCAAGTCCCAAAGGAAGTTCACATAAGGTTTGGTTTGAATGGCTTCAGCAGTTCTCAAACAGATAAGGAACAGACATACTAGCAGATATGTGAGAGCTGTCGTCTCCTTTTAAAATTTCCAAATCAGTATAGCCCTACACATATTGTAAATGCATTAACACAGTTTATCTATAAGAGTTGTATGCTTTAATTGAGAGTGAGGTCATTAATGGAGTCTTTAGGACAGTCCTAAAATTCCATTAGATATTGTGAATAAATCTGTGCTGATGACACTACAACAGTGAGGATAACAAACAATGAAAAGACAGCAAAATAAGTCAGAAACATTTGGATAGACTTGGGGATTGGACAATTCAGCTTGGCCTCCAGTAAAGATATGTAAAGTGCCACATGCAGTTAACAAATGAACTTTGTTATGAAGATGACAGAATAATCTGCCAGGATAGGATGTTGAAGCAGAAGTCGCCTTCTCATTTAAGAGGATACTGGACTAGATGGTGTGAGAAAAGCAAAACATAAAAAAGTCTAAAATAAACAACTAACCGTTTAGTTAATACAGTACAGTACTAATCAAACATGTTTGTATATAAATTACACTTGCGCGAGTCCATAAAATAATGAGGTTGTGAAGAGGCAGAGCCGACCCACCCTGCAATATCAGGTGTAAAGAAGGACCCAACCCTGGATAGGGTGCCTGCCCACTTGTGTTACACACCCACACCTGTCATTCTGTCACGCAGTAACTTCAAATGCCCTAGGATGGCTCGCTGCACGGTCCAGGCCTGAAGATGCCTTTTACTTAATTAGCCTAACATACTGCTGTACATGTTTTTGGGATGTGGAAGAAGAAGAATTCACAGAAACTGAGAAAACTGGCAAAACTTCACACAGAAAGTGAACAAGCCAAGGATTTCAACAGGACTTCTGGAGCTGTGTGGCAACAGTGCTAAGCACTTTACCATCATGCTGGCACCTTTCAAGAACAATAAAATACATAAATAATTTAGCAGAAAATGGCTTATTTTGAATGCAGTTTCTTGAAGTAACATTCCTTTTATGTCTTTAAAGCGTGGGTGGAATGGTGGCCAGGCAGTTAGCACTGCTGCATCACAAACTCAGCTTTTTCTCCAGGGTTTTCCTACCATACCCCTAGAGGCCTGTGTTGGGTTAACTAGTGATTCCAAATTGGCCCTGTTTGAGTGTGAATGTGAGTGTGCGCAGAAATTGGCACTGTGATGGACTGGTGCTTGGTAAGGCTGTTATCATTAACAAGAACTATCACTAAAACTTGAGATAAATTATTAATCAAATTAAAAACAAAACTAAATGCATAATGAAAAATAAAAACTACAGGGAAATTAAAAACTCATATTTCAAAACAAACTACAGTAAAATTAAATGAAATGGATGGAAACAAGAACATTTTTTGTTTTTATCCTACCACTGACTGTACTTCCTTTTTCACTAACTGGCTACTCACCATATGTAGCGTAATGAGCATAATGGTCATCATCTAGCTAGAAGAAACATTTGTTTAATCACAGACACACACCAAGAAACTATTTGTAAATGGGAAAGGATTTTCTGGGAGTACTGTGAAGAGATAGTAACAAGAAAAATGTATTTCTGAAGTAGACAGACATCTTTATGAAGAAACATTAAAGAGAAAGAACTGAACTAATTTAAAAATTCATATAAACTGCTTTCACAAAGATGACAGTAAAGAGGTTGGGGACTGTGACACACTACAAAAACAAACACCTATCAAAGAAGGTAAAAAACATTCTACATTGTTCAAGAAAGATTTACTTTTAGCCGCTGCCACGATATACTAGTTGATCAAACTCAAGAGCTTATTCATTAAACCAGGAATGTCTAGAATGCTGAGACACAAAGAATCAGTGAAGTACTTTATTGAAGTTTAAAAATAAACAGCCTGCTCCTTGAAGACATGGACACTGCAATAATGTGAGTATGACATTTTACAAAATGTCTCGGATGATAATGCAAAAGATGGCTGGAGGAAAAAGGGACTCACTGTGTCTTTTCTACAATCCTAGCCCTATGGAGACATTACATGCTTTTCTCAGTCATCAAAACTTAAAATGATTTTCTCAAACAAATCAAGTGTCCAGAAATAAGAACTAAAATAGAAATGTTCAAAACTTCCTAAAACTAAACTGAAAATGAAATGATAGGTGAAAGCAGAATAAAAAAAAAACTAATTAAAAGAATGCTGCAAGTAAAAAAGGTTGATTCCCTTGTGCCTAGTGCTGTCAGGATGGGCTAAAATTCCAGCAACCTTGAAATGAATTAAGCAGGTCTGAGAAGGTTTTGTTCCACGTTTTAAGTGGGCAGCACAACTGCTGCCTTACTGGGTCCTGTGGTGTTTTCATTTGCCTTTGTTTCTTTGTGGAGCTTTCTTCAGGTGCTTATGGTTTCAAACCCCCTAAAAACCTCCCACCCCACCACTTCAATATCAAGTTAACTGGTGACTCTAAATTTGCCCAGTGTGGTACTAAGGTGACCTGGAATTGGGCTGTTGCCATTTTTCAAAGTTGATCCCTGCCTTGCCTAAGATGGTCCCGGGATAGGCTCCAGCCCCCAGTGTCAAAGAACTGGATTTAATGAGTCTGATAATGATTGATTAATTAATAAAGTATTCCGAGAGCATCAAGTGTCAAAAACAATGAAGTACACAGCTAAAGTAAAATGTCTCCATGTATAACAGTAGTGTGTGTTCTTCTGACTGTTAAGAATTTTTTTTTTTTTTTGAGATTTCAGTTTTTGAAGCTGCTACTGACAGCGTGCACATTTCTCTGATGTATTCTGTAGTCAGTGGCCTGCTATTTGTCTGCTGAATACTGTTGACCAAAACGACAAAAAAGGAAATCCCAGTTGTGGTAAAATATAAGAGGTCACCCTGCTGGAATATTCACAAACCACAAATCTGTCTTGGGCTACAATAAAGCTTCAGCATCCTGTAAGGAAAACCAAAATTCCTCACGCTGACTTGGTTACTGAGCCACAAACTGAAGAAAAAAAATATCCTGGCAGATCAAACTGAATGACAAATAACAATACTTTTAGTGTTAAAAAATGCAAAGCAATCTGACAGTGAAGGAGCTGTGATGAAAAAGGACTGTCTGAGATATCTTCATTTGAAGAAGACAAACTGAGGGAATTGAAAAGCAGAGCCACGTCACTCTGAGTTTTCAATGAACGCCTCACAAGCAGATGCTTTTAAGCAAATCAGTCAAAAGGAAATTTGGAGATGATGATGAGAACTTTTAAAAACTGAAAGCTAAGCATTAAAAAAAGAAAAAAAAAAATTACTCTAACTTGTCAATACACTGTGCTGTAGAAGTGGACCACACATTTCTGACTTCTGCCATAACACTGATTTAAAACTGGTATCAATATATTTTATATATATTATATTAAAATTGGTTCTCTGTATTTTTAGTGTATTAATTACTGATCAAAAATTTCCAAAATCACTTTTTTAAGTCATAGGTGGGTGGGGGTTGCCGGGAATCTATTATTGCAACAGAAAGCTTAAAAACCCCAATATGATCACAGGATACACCGATGCACAACACCCACAATTACACAAGTTTAGTTAAACAGCATGTGTTTGGACTGAAGACAAATTCTCCCAGACAGGACCTAATGGGCACCCCTTCAGAATGTAGTACAAAGACAAGGCAATGCCCACTATATACCCTTTATCTATCCATTGCTAGCATCCAGCATCGGGTGAAAGGAGCTACTAACTAACCAAACTCAGCATCTGGGAGTAAAACCAGAGAACTGGCAGAGCAATGCATGCAGACATGGGGAGAAATTGCAGATATCTATGGAGGGCCAACTTGACCAAAACTTGAACCCAGGACTCTTGAAATGTGAGACGGCAGAAATGCTAACCAGTGTCCCAAGATGATTTCTTCTAAATCTGAATGTTAAACAAAGTGTATCCTTAATAATTCAAAGCTCCATCTTTATAAAACCTGACCTTGTAGTTAAATGGGTATACTGTGATATAATCACAGACAAGAAGGCAGTCAACATTTAAAATGTAAGGTGTGGTGGATATTAGCCTATAACACACATCTTTGTATACATTTATCTTTGTATACGCAGTACTTCTGCATTGAGTCTGTTCTTATAAGCTCTCAAAGTCTAACTCCTTCATAAGCTCATAAGCAACAGCTATCAACAAAATCTCTAACAGCCATTTCTGATGCAATGACTTCTTCAGTTCTTTTTACATTCACTACAGAGAAAATGCTCATAATCATTATAGTTATTTAGTGAAAACAGAAGAAGATGCCTACCAGTAACAGGACGTAGTGATAAGTTTGTTTTCATCTTCTTGATTATAACATCACTGAGTAAAATGTCATTGTCCATTGACTCACCAGAAACTAGTTTTCTATTTGTCATTCAGTATGGATAAACCACACGTTAAACACGTTTTTCAAATTCAGCGTGCTGCTCTAGCAGAAATTATAAAAACATGAGCATGAAACAATCCAGCATTCACACTATACTCAGTAAATTCATGCTGCTTTTAAAAGCCTTGAATGTGTAGAGCAAAATAACATTCAGAACTTCATTTGCACATTGTCTGCTTTCTTATGTTTGACAGATGGCCTAAGGCCATGCCACTAAGTGTTAAGTGTTACGCCTCTCATAGTACACTGGCACAATTCTATAGTGCAACTCCATGTTTTACTATGAGATGCAACAGAGGGAGCTGTGCAATGGAATAGTGCCCCATCTGGGCTTGGTTCCTGCCTGATGGAGACAAGTTAGGCTGAGACCACCAATTGGATCTCCAACTTCTTTGTCGGTTGGAATTGTTGTTTTGTCCTTTTCCTTGGCCGTCTGACCATAGCACCAATCTCAAACATTTAACTAACTCTGTAAGTATTAGGGATTTGAAGACTGTATTTGAATGAAATTTAAGTTAATTTCTAATCACATCAATTTTCGTTTAATCCATTTGTCTAATTATGCTGTCTGTTTTTATTTATTGTACTTTGTAATTATAATTCTCTCTTTTAATTTTTGTAAAGAACTTTGAGAACTTTTAAAACCAATGAATTATTTGTTATGTGTAAACGGTGCATATACACAAAAATGCTGCATGTGTCTGTTTCCATGCACACTTCGAGATGTATAAAAACTAAACTTGTTGTAAAGCTATGCACAATTTCACAGCAGGGTAACTTTTAATTTGTATTACGTACCTGTAGAAATGATGTGGCAACTTTTATTGTAATGGTAAGAGCTAAAAGTAGTCATGCTTAAATTAACATGAACTGGTCTAAATCAGGCCTGATTGCCATTTAAAGAACCCCACCATGCCATACCAATAAACATCACACAACACCCTGCTTAACTAAAACCAGGGCTGCACTGGAGACACGTAGTAATCATCTCTGGACAGGATGTTAGGTCATCACAGTTTCACTTATGAACATTCAATTTAGAATTGTGAATTAACATAACCTAAGCATCTTTGGAGATGTAGGATGTATTCAAGCATCTGCCTTTGATTATAAACTCGGGTAAGTGGACATTTAGGGAAAATTCCTTTCCACTCCTGAAGACTGTATTACTAACAATATTTCAACCAAACAGATGAGAAAAGCTATCAGATTCTTCTGTATATATAGTAAATGACCATTAAAAATGTGCCCAACTTCACTATGAAAATATATTAATAATCAGACAGAGTAAATACTTTGTCACATCTCTGAACAAAAATGCAAGTTTGCACCGCACTTGCAATTAGCTGCGATTTAGTCATGCTTGTAAAACTTTCAGGCAGCTAATCTGCAAGTGTACATGTAATGTATGAGGTGGTAGAAGTCTGTAGACAAAGCAATAAACAGACTAGATTGGGAGTATATGACCCAAGACACAAAATCATCATTATGGAAACAACAATTTAAGAAATCACTGGTCGGGGACCTGCCAGCAAGTTCATAGATAACCTTGACAATGAGGCAACCATTCCCCACAGCCATGAATAGCTTCTGAGGTTGATGTTGCTGGTGCATATCAGTATATTGTGTTTTGCCCCACTTCAACTTACAGTATCGCCAGTTGTCTCTGTTTCTACCACTACAGTAGCTCTCTGAGATTAACTCTGGACAATTATACGAGAATTTGAAAGTCTTCCCTGGCACTGCTGTTAATATTTAACTTATTGGTCACAGCTTGACTCAGTTACCTGTGATGCCATTACCTTCATGACTGCACTATCCGCAGAAACTCTAATGTGTGCTTGTTTTACAGCCTGTGTGCATGCACAGCTAATTTTCAATCATACTTTTCAGTAGCTACACTACTGAAGCACTCTGCCTGCAGTGGCAACTGCCAATGTTTTGCATACCTTACAACATAAAACCACCCAATGCTTAGTTGTCAATTTCAGTTAATATTCACAATTCCTAATTCCTTTTTTCCCAAAAAAAAAACAAACATTTATTTTATGCACTTCACCAGCTCATAGTCAGTGTTTCAAATATTATATAGATAAGAATGCCTACAAACTAGTATAATTCAAGTAACATAAATTATTGAAAAATATAGATAGTGATTGCAAAGAATGAAACAGATTTTACAGAAAAGACAAAGACACAAAAGATGGAACAGAGTCAGCAGACGTGAAGTGTGGTAAAAAAGCACACTGAATTTGGTCAATGGTATGAGAAAATGGAGTGACAATGTTAGAGCATATGCAAGTAAATGACAAACAGGGCTAGCAGAGTCAGAAGATTTTAGGAGCAGGCTAGATGTGTGGAGATGAATAATCAGAGTGATGATTTAGGTAGAAACAGAGTTTTGGAGGACTGAGTGAGTAGTAAAACTAAATATAAATACACTATAATTTATATATACAGGTTATACATATTTATATGTGGTATAAAGTAACATGAGTCACTGAATGGCAATCTATTTTTTGGCCATTTTGCAGACTACATAAAGGTAAAGTGTTTTCACAAGTGGATCATTCTCATGGCCCTGGGACCTAAAAGACTCTAACCTCATGGAAAAATTAATTTAATCTAGATAAATCTGAGAAAACCTTGATGATGTTCTACATTAACAGACAAAAAGTGCGATCTTAGTGCAGGTCTATAGTAGTGCAGATGGTGATATGTCAGACTGCAGTTAAGGGCATCATGGATCAATTCCTGCTTGTATCCTTTATCATCTTGATATTTATTATGTTTCTGATACACAAATATATCCATCCATCGATCCATTTTCCTAACCCGCTTATGCAGGGCAGGGTCGTGTGGAAGCTGAATCCTATCCCAGCAATCATTGGGCACAAGCCAGGAACATGACCTGGGCAGGGTACCAGTCCTTCACAGGGGGTGAACATAACATACATATGGGCCAGTTTAGCAACACCAGCTTTCCTAATGTCTTTGAATGTCTTTGGACGGTGGGAGAAGAATGAAGCACATGGAGGAAATTACTACAAACAGTAATGAAATAAAGCAAACAAATACAGACAAGACAGATTAAAAGCTAGTACAGAAATTCTAAAATATTTAAATCATTTGAAAAAGATTATTTGCCAACTAGTTCCAGCAATTTAATAATGCATTTTACCTAAAACGACTACATGATACAAATAAAAACTTATACACTTATGGAATTAAAAAAATTGTTATCTCTGATATTTCTTATTAAAAAGACATACGGCACTGGGAAGAAAGGAATTTGTGGAACAATTTGTGTGGGTCTTTAAAGTGACTATTCTCCCTGATTTACTGAAGTTGTAATGGGTGAATGTCATCAGTTGAGGTAGTTTTCAATTTTGTAAACTCTGCCGCACACTTACCACATCATTTATGTCAGTCTCAGTAACTTTAGGGGCAGGTTTGTTTATCTGCTGGAGCTTTTTAAAGGTTTGGTTTGTCAGACTACTAAACTAGGAAATGAAGTTGAAAGTGATGATGGACTGGATAACACTTCGATAAAACAATACTGAGGTCCTTGTCCACTTTAAACAGTCTGAGATTATGGAGCAGAAATAACCAATGATTGCATTTAGAGTACTCTGTATATATTTTTTGTATTTGAAAATGATTATTATCTAGTTTGCTCCAAGTTATTTATATTTGGCAACTATTTCTGTTATCTTGCCCAGAAAAATGAACATGTAATTTTCTGCCTCTTAAAAGTCAAATATCATTTCTTTGGTCTTTTTGGCAAGTAGAGTTAAATGGTTCTTATTATACCAGTTAACCAGATTTATCACACAAAAAAATATTCACACCATACAGTCCTTAATTATATCAATTATTCTGCGTTAACATGTACATTTATTTTTATATTATTTTATTATCTGGAAGAATAATAACATCTTTTCAATCTTCCATTAAATTTTCCATTGCTGTCTTCTGTATTCTTTAATTTAAACTGATTACATAGCGAATCTTACCTTCACTGTCTATCTGCATTGTTCTTTATTAGTTTACATATCTGACTTACTCCTGCAGAAATACTTAGCTGGAAGCTGACAAGTATAACTCCAGCTCATAAACATATCAATAGTATTCTATTAATTTCTCACATTTATGTACTATCATAACTGTATTAGGCACTCCACAAGCAAAACAAAATAGCTTGCAAAATGGAGCCTTAATAACTACTGCTGTAAAATATAAACGCATTATAAAAAACATTACATATGTACAATAGATGTATTATATACATGATATTCAAATGTATGAAGGCTTTTTCTGTATATGATATAGTTTTTCAGCAGCAATGCTTGCCAATTTTCTGTAGAAACAAACCCCAACTGAAGAGGACTTAATTATTAAAAATAATGAAAAGTTCTACCAGCGCGTTCCCTGTTAGACAGAAGACATGGAGCTTTAATTGAATAATGAATTATCTTACTTGAGTGACAAGGAAGTATTCTATCAGTATTTCACAAACCTCATGCTAAAGCCTCAAGAGCAGCCATCGTCTTGACAGCTAATAATCCTGCACTCAGCCTAATGGAATGCTGGAGTATTTTCTTCAACATTGCGCAATGACTTTTTCACTTTTTTAAGATATCATTTTCTAACATACACTCTCAACCAAGTTAATCCAATCCAAGGCGGCAGGAGGCTGGGGCTTGAGCCTATTCCCACAATCTCTAGGCATGAGGCAGACAGTACCCCTGACAGGGTTCAGTCCATCAAAGAAAATGTCCTTAGTGACTTCCAAATTTGTATTTTTTTCTTTTTAACAACTGAATAATATTGGTTCCCTCCAGGGTGGCACAGAAGTTGGGAATATTGTCTTACTGAACCAAGCATCGAGTATGACTCTTGTGCCCAGTTTTGATCTTATGCATGTTTGCATGTCCTCCCCATGCTTTTCACTGTGTACTCAGGTTTTCTTTACAAATCCCAAAGATGTGCTTATGAGGTTAACTGGTGACTCTAAATTGGGCCCCAGGGATGTCTGGGCTCTACATGGACTGCTGCCCTGCCCAGGGATGGTTCCTACCTTGAGCACCATACTGATGGGATTGGCTTCTGCTACTCTACAATCCTAAACTGGACTAAGCTGATTTGAGGATGTTTTCGTTGATTATTGTTAGAGCAGAAAAAAGGTATTAAACACATTGTAATAAAGCCATATAGCCAATTGACACTATAGTCATTTTAATATTTGTCATTAAACCGGAAGTTAATTTCTTTTAAGCTCGCCTGCTGTTTGCCTTGGGTCATGGAACACAGCCACATAATCATCAGCTCAGGTTTTTGTTCATTGTTGTGAGGAGTGCACTTCTCAGTATTTGAAGTACACACAGCAGTGACAAGATTACAAAGTAGATGCTCTCTACTAAAGCAGTAACAACTAAGGAAAAGAAATGAAGAAGGCAAGAAAAATGTCTCTCAGTTGCAGTGTTAAGAAAAACAATACATTTTAATGGGCTGTACCACTTTATTTAAATCAGTCTTTAGAGAAACAGAAAAATTGCAAAGGTAAAAAGTATAAAGATAAGTTGAAAGAAAAAACGAAAACAGCTAAAAGGACTTTAAATATTTAAGAAACAGAGCCATAAAAAGAACTTAAAAAAGAAATAAATAGACGATTCACAGGCTGTTTGAGTCTTTTTTTGACTTTCAATCATTCTGCACCTTGTTAAATTCTCTCCTTGGCAGTCAATATAGCATCAAGCAGTGTGATTACTTTGGCTAACATTGGGTCTTAGACTGTAATTTGTGACAGCACCAGACAATTTATTTGGAACACAAAAACACCTGAAAGCATGCAACAGCTTTTATTTTCTTGTAATAATATATTCACTTCTTCTTTTCTTTTGTTACCATTTAACACATCAGACAAACGGGCCCCAAGTCCAACATTATAGATTGGGGGGTGAATCTTGAATTTCAGTACAAGGGGAAAAAAGTAAATGGCTGATGTCAGAAGAGATCGTTTGATCAGAAGTATACCGTAAACAAAAGGGATGGCTCTCTCTTTGGATTCTGAACCATTATGCAGGTCATGTACCAGAAAGACTCAATAGAAATGTATGTACACATCATGGAGGCCTAAAGGATGTACAGCAAGACCTTCTGTGTGAGATGATGACGTTCAGCAGGAGAGCTTTGTAGGGTCTGCTGCATTAGCATTGACTCCATGTGTTTTAGACTGGGCAACATAATAACACACTAACTAGCACTGCTACCTCACAAAGGCTCCAAAGTCTTGTGTTCAAATTCAGTGTTGTATTAAAGCTACTACACTTCATCAACGAATAGAAAGATAGAACTTTATAGACAAACAGAACTAAATTTGTTCCCAGGGGGAAGCTAAATAAATAAATAAACACATTCACTTTGGTCTGAACACACACTGGAATAACTATAAAGCAAGAAAACTCTTAAGACTTGTAGATAAGTTCTGAGTTGGTTATCACAGTCACAGTGAAACATTATGCAGATGTATTGCTGTTGGTTTAAAGGAGCTCCAGTAGTGTTTCTTGACACAATTCTGCTGAATAATTTGAATACATCAAAACACATCTTAATTACAGTCTACTTAAAAAGAAAAAACCTCTGGATTTTAGAACGAAACTTAACAGATGCATACTGTAATAACTGGTAAACAGCACAAGAGCCTTATATAGCCTGAGTTTGAATCCTAGCATGATCTTTGTTGATTTGAAATTTCCATGTGTTTAGCTGTGGTAACTGGTAACTCTAAAATGGCTAGTGTGAGCAGAGGTAGTACCCAGGTTACGGACATCCAACCCATGACTTATGGACGAGGCCGCAGCTGCAACGCAATGCGCCTCAGTAACTGCCGCTCTGTCATCTTTGGCCTGGGGACGCTGCAAGCGGTGGCTGGACAGAGGCTGGAGGGGGGCAATTTCGCTGCTCGCGCAGTGTAGTGTCCCTCGGGCGGCTTCTGGCGGCAAGCGGTTTCACTGCACACCCATCACCCACGGCTGCCTAGTTCATTCTCGGTGGGCAGCTGGTAATGCTGCAAGCGGTGACCCGGTTGTGGTTGAACAGGGCGTTGGGGGGTAGCATTGTAGTGTGCCTTGGATGGCTGCCTGTTGAATGGTGTTGGTGGTGGGCGATTCACTACCTGCCTTTGGCCGCACCGTGTTCATTCTCGGTGGGCGAACGCCGCAGGCAGCATACTATAGTGGAGGTGACTGTGTGGTGGGCGAGTGATGAACCCCCCCCTCGCTGCCCCAAGTCAATATTCTCAATAGCAAGCCTGTTACGCACATAGCAGGAAGTTGTCTCTTGTCAGTACATCAGACGTGTTGACGGGTGCCTTCCTGCTGTGATAGCGTGGACAGTGCTGTGCAGAAGAGCTCATCTTAACCTTTTGTCTTCACCCTTCAAGAATGTCTCTGAAACGCAAATCTGATGCAAGTGCTGGTGATACAGTAATGAAGAGAAAAACCATCACCATTGAAAATAAAGTAGAAAAAAGGTCAGAGAGAGGTGAAACTCCACCATTCATTGGCAAAGAACTTGGTTACAGTCAGTCAACAATAGCATTTATTAAAATAATGTACCTGTTCCAACTTACATACAACTTCAACTTAAGTACAAACCTACAGTCCCTATCTCGTATGTAACCCGGGGACTGCCTGTATACCAATCAAATGTGGTGCCCGCTTAAAGGTAGATTCCTGTCTTTAGCCCAACATTTCTGGCCCTCTGTAACCCTATAGTTTAATTAAGTGGGTTTGAAAGTGGACAGATGGCTGGTGTAAGCTGGTAGATCCTGATGTCTCATCTTAGCAAAGAAAGAAATCATGGTTCAAACATCCTGCATTGTGCAGGAATGGGCAGAGTGGTGGCTCTGAGGCTAAGGATCTGCATTGGTATCCCAAAGGTGGCCGGTTCGAATCTCCGTCACTGCCAAAAGAGATCCTACTTTTCTGGGCGCCTTTAACCTTCAATTGCTCCAGTGGCGCAGTACAATGGCTGACCCTGCGCTCTGACTCCAAGGGGTATGCGAAAACGAAAAAATTCCTAATACAAGAAATTGTATAAGGCAAAGTAAAGAACAAAAAAAAAAATCCTTAATGTTTCAGGGTGAATCTTAAACAGCAGCTAATACACTCACAAAATGTATTTCTTTAATGACATTATTTTGTTGGCATTTAATTTTAACAAACAGAGTCACCTTCTCATTGAACTTACCTCCAACAAATGCATCTCCAGCACCATTAGTGTCCACAATATCATTCTGGTCGATTTCTAAAACAGGGTAAATGGTTACTTCATCACCTAGAAACAGGAGGAAAGACACTATCTTTAGTTTTACTTGGCACTTGCAGTTAAATATCTGCCAGTAAGTCACATAATACAAACACACTTCATTATCCTTGACTTACATCAAGCTTTCACTTATAATTTGAAGAAGAGTGATAAATATTTTGATTAGTCAAATTTTTTTTTTTTTACAAATATTTCAACAGTATTTTCTCTCCCTCTGCTATCAAAATGATAAATTTACTCCAAACACTTCAGGGTAAGAGAATATTTCAGTCTTAATCCTGATACTCAAATACCTAATTTCTTTTCCTGCCATAAATATATGCAACTTGCATGCTGTGTCTGTGTTCAAACAGAATGGATTAGCAATGAAACTATTAGAAAGCTTTATAATGAAACAATTACAACTGCCACTGACAAGGTTGTCTCTTACATATTTTCTCAACCTGGATTCTGTGGCTAAGCGAGTTGGAGATAATGACTTAGTTTAATTACCACTTCAAAAGGCAAACAAAGGCAAAGCCCTATCGACCGTTTCTACACTGACTACTAATCACTTTTGTTTCCAGTGCGGCTTCCAAAGTGCTCTTCCAAGAAGTGTGTCCTTTACGCTGTATTCACTACATTTCCAAAACATACTCAGGTGCTTCTCTGTTCTTTTACCTTTTAAGTCATCACTAGCAAAGTGACATATGGATGAAATAATACATTGGCAGCAGCCTCCTCTTGGCTTCATGCAGAACAAAGGATTTTGCTTTTCTCTTTTTAATGTAGGCATTTCATTCACTGAAGCAGTATGTCTGTGACAACCTGACGTGAGATGAATTAAACTAAACAATTCTGTATGGATCATTTAACTCCACCATTTTAGATGACAGGAATTTTTTTTAAATCTCTCAGAATCTACTACTAGTTCATTGGAACCATTAGTTTGACTACAACATGTTCTCACGCATTTTGTACTCAACATTTCTCACACACACATTCCTCAATTAAAAATTAACAATGCTACTATCCATTAAACCATAATAAGAACAGCATTTATTAGGATGCCATGGGAATCAACTTCACAGTTGGAGCATAATCTGTCTAATCTTTGATCAGAGTTGCATCTTAAAAATTGTATATAAAAAGGCATAATTACAATTTTAAGATCCCTAGCATGAATGAAAGAGTTGTTGATAGAGATGGCTGAATTTGCAATATGATGGACATTTTAATCAAAACACAAACAAAGTATATTTTTCTCCGGTTACTTTAGTCTGTTAGGCAACTGAAAGTTAGAACAAATCAAAGGCCCACATTATCTTTACTGCCTAATAGTTTCCTAAAAGCAAATCTAACTCACCGGACTTCAAATGACCACATCTTCCTTCTTCTCCAGAAATAATCTACCCTTTCTTACGATAGGATAAGTGAAACATTCTTAATATAGATATTCCCTTCCCATTAGATAAATGTGCTGTTGATTGTTCCTTTGGTAATTAATTTAAAATAAAGATCCTTTTAGGATCAGCTAATTAGTAACAAAACTACTTGGCATAATTAATTCTGTAGATGAAGCACACAAGCCCACCTCTCTCTTGAAATGATTAAAGGCAAATGTTATATGTAAATTACACTAGCAGCAATTTCTGTTATTCAACAATTAAAGAAGAAAATGGATAATTGAATTCTGGGCTCTCTTTAAAGCAGCAGATTTACATTACACGTACAAGACCAGAACTGTTAGAACAAAGTGCTTCTGAAAGATCTGAGCAGTCTTGAAGGTAGTAATGAGTCAGATTTTACAGAGCACACCCGCTGCTACTTACTGTAAAGGATTATGAATAACTCAAAAGAAAACCACATTAACCATATGCAAATGTTTGCAAGCAGAAGCCTTGTCCAGTGGTCACAAAGCTTTCATGTAAAGCCTTGGCAAAGTAACTGCAAATGCACGATGCTACCTTCTGTAAAATGAAGCACAACAAGAATTATTTCCCTTGCCACTCTTTTAGATAATAACTGCTTACTAAGTCCAAGGAAACCTTATTTCTACATGGGGGCCATATCATACAGCAAAGAGCCACTAAACTGAAATTTACATTTTTTTATAGGTGTCTCTTTCTGAATCTGCTAACAGGCAAGAAAACAACCAGTCAAATATTTATACCCACAAAAAGTTCATCAGCTTTTATCAGTCTAAATGTGAACATCAGATGGCTAAGAGTGTTTCCAAAACTGACGGTAAGGGCAAGTCTCTTCCATTAATATGTCTTCACATCTTAAACAAGATTAGTCCAACAGAAGTGCCTCTTAAATTGGCATTGGAACATCTAAATTAATACATCCACCCATTTTCAAACATGCTTGATCGAGTTCAGATCTTTGCAGCATTGGGTACAAGACAGTTTGCCATTAAGTAACATGGTCACCTTTCAGAGGTGGGAGGCACAGGCATCATGTACAGTACAAACTCCATATGGGTGGGGTTGAACCCTGGGCTCAGGAGCCACTTATCAGTTTAATACACGCTATCAGTATTTTAGTCTTAACTGTTGTATCTAATAAAGGGTAATCAGTAGGTGCTTTGGTCATTACACAGTTCTCAAACACAATGACCTTAGTGTAGTTTATGCATCACATAAAATGTGTGGCCTAATTGTGATGAGTGATCCCCAAAGCGGTGGAGGTTATGACATACCGAGCTTAGGTTCCATATTCTGCAAATTCCTTCTACGCTAAACCATGTATTACACACTGTATTTTTCCTCTGAAGATCTTAAAATCTCTGATAGAGAGACAGCTTCCCATACAACTAGTAGGGAACAGGCTGAACCTGTTAAATATTGGTACATGTCTAGACTACCACTTTGAAGTGCCTGAAGTTTAAAACAGGACAAATGTTGGTTATCTGGAAACAAATATAAGTAAAGAACTCATTTCAAAAAAAAAAAAAAACAAAAAGAAAAAGAACTAACAAGCGGAAATGTTGACCTCAATTTAAAATATTGCATTTTCACTGTGTTTGTATTCTGTTTTTGACTTTGCATATTGGTCCCTTTGTGATGTTATACTTTGTTTTGTCTATTGTGACTTATACAGTATGGTGCCATTGTTGGAACCATGCTCTTTCAACCTAGTTGTTTTCTACCCATTTTATAAACAGTATGATGAAAGTAATATATCTTATATTGTTCTCAGTAAAGAATACACCTTTGCCAATTCTGTATTGAATAAGTGTGGAGTTTCAATGTTCTAACTCCTGGTATGATGGTTTTCTTCCCATATCCTCAAAACGTGTGTATAAAATGCCGAAATTTGCTTGTTGTCACTGGTGTACGTGAATGTTCCCTGTATAAGACTGGTTACCCATAAAGGGTTGGTTCTGGCATTATGCCCAATACTGTCAGAATCCTGAGTCCTATTAAGCGGGTTTAAAATGGGAAAATGCAAATTTATCGTGTAATAGAGTAGTGTGTTCTGAGTAAGATGAAGAAATCCCCTGCAAAATGAAAATGTATATGGTACAGTTAATCCTCAAACTAAAGATTGACTGTGCCATCTCAAACCATAATCTGAATCACTTGGCAGACTTTTTTTTTAGCAGAGTCTGGGCATTTGTTATTCCATCCAAAATGTTTAAGCAGATGGGAACAATAATAGAAAGCCCAGTCTATAAATTTCTTAACCAGGTAAAACTGTGTAGCCACATTAGCCTTGCCATTATAAAAAGATCATTAACTGTATATATTTTAAATAATAACAATGTGAAATACCTCTAAAAAGCATATCATCTCTTAACCTTCTAAAAGTTATTTATTCATTTCTTAGTTTATCATAGATATCGGGAGCGTCCCACACCCCTTTCCAGTTTCCCCCACTCCTATTCTCTCCAGTTAGAATGTACAGCCATCACAAATCCCCGTCCTCTAACTCTGGTCTAAGATTTTGCCCATTAACATAGATTTTCTGCTGGAAATCACAAAATAATTAATAATCTATTCTGCTGTCATCCAACTCAAAAGTCTTAATTTCACAAATGTTAGCAAGACCATATATAGAAATTTCCAAATTTGAGGTTTGCTGCTGTGTTCATGTTATTGTTTCTAAAGCTATTATGGTTTTATGTACATACGTGCATGTTTGAACCCGCTTTGTCCTGAAAAAGGTTGCAGGGGTGCTGGAGCCTATCCCAGCTATCATAGGGTGCACGGCAGGAACAAACTCTCAAAGCAAACATACAGTTGTGCTTGAAAGTTTGTGAAACGCTTTAGAATTTTATGCATTTCTGCATAAATATGACCTAAAACATCATCAGATTTTCACTCAAGTCCTAAAAGTAGATAAAGAGAAACCAGTTAAATAAATGAGACAAAAATATTATACTTGGTCATTTATTTATTGAGGAAAATGATAGAATATTACATATTTGTGAGTGGCAAAAGTATGTGAACCTCTAGGATTAGCAGTTAGTTTGAAGGTGAAATTAGAGTCGGGTGTTTTCAATCAATGGGATGACAATCAGGTGTGAGTGGGCACCCTGTGTTATTTAAAGAACAGGGATCTACCAAAGTCTGCTCTTCACAACACATGTTTGTGGAAGTGTATCATGGCACAAACAAAGGAGATTTCTGAGGACCTCAGAAAAAGAGTTCTTGATGCTCATCAGGCTGGAAAAGGTTACAAAACCATCTCTAAAGAGTTTGGACACCACCAATCCACAGTCAGATTGTGTATAAATGGAGGAAATTCAAGACCATTGTTACCCTCCTCAGGAGTGGTCAACCATCAAAGATCACTCCAAGAACAAGGTGTGTAATAGTCGGCGAGGTCACAAAGGACCCCAGGGTTACTTCTAAGCAACTGAAGACCTCTCTCACATTGGCTAATGTTCATGTTCATCAGTCCAGCATCAGGAGAACACTGAACAACAATGGTGTGCATAGCAGGGTTGCAAGGAGAAAACCACTGCTCTCCAAAAAAAAAATTGCTGCTCATCTGCAGTTTGCTAAAGATCACGTGGACAAACCAGAAGGCTATTGGAAGAATGTTTTGTGGATGGATGAGACCAAAATAGAACTTTTTGGTTTAAATGAAAAACATTATGTTTGGAGAAAGGAAAACACTGCATTCCAGCATAAGAACCTTATCCCATCTGTGAAACATGGTGGTGGTAGTATCATGGTTTGGGCCTGTTTTGCTGCATCTGGGCCAGGACAGCTTGCCTTCATTGATGGAACAATGAATTCTGAATTATATCAGAAAGTTCTAAAGGAAAATGTCAGGACATCTGTCCATGAACTGAATCTCAAGAGAAGGTGGGTCATGCAGCAAGACAGCAACCCTAAGCACACAAGTCGTTCTACCAAAGAATGGTTAAAGATGAATAAAGTTAATGTTTTGGAATGGCCAAGTCAAAGTCCTGACCTTAATCCAATCGAAATGTTGTGGAAGGACCTGAAGCGAGCAGTTAATGTGAGGAAACCCACCAACATCCCAGAGTTGAAGCTGTTCAGCTTGGAGGAATTTTAGCCCAGTCCTCTGTACAGGTGTGCAGGAATGATCAAAAGTTACCGGAAACGTTTAGTTGCAGTTATTGCTGCAAAGGGGGTCACACCAGATACTGAAAGCAAAGGCTCACATACTTTTGCCACTCACAAATATGTAATATTCAATCATTTTCCATAATAAATAAACAACCAAGTATAATATTTTTGTCTCATTTGTTTAACTGGTTTCTCTTTATATACTTTTAGGACTTGAGTGAAAATCTGATGATGTTTTAGGTCATATTTATGCAGATATATAGAAAATTCTAAAGGGTTCACAAACTTTCAAGCACAACTGTGCATACACACACACCATCCACACACTAGGGCCAATTTTCCCAAACCACCTAACTAACATTTTTTTGGACAGTGGGAGAAAACCAGAGCAACTGGAGGAAAGCCACACAGACATGGGGAGAACATGCAAACTCAACAACCCGGGATGTGAACTCTGGTCTCCTTATGGCGACGCAGCAGCGCTACCATTATGCCACAAGCTGCCCTATATACATAAACAAATGTATATGCAGGGGGACCTCGGTGTTATGATGTCTTGACATATGACGTTTTGAGTTTACAACGATTACTCCCATAAAAATGTAAAAAAATTGAGACGTGAGTGTTTCAGCTTACGGCGTTAGTGTCATACTTACAGACTAAATGGGTGAACTAGTGTTCTGTTTGTGTTGCTTTGTTTGGTGACATTTTGGCCCTTATTATGGCTCCTAAACGAAAGTCAGAGTCTTCAGATGGTAATGCTTCGAAGAAGAGGAAAGCTATTATGATGGAAGTGAAATTAGACATTATAAAGAGATCAGAAGGAATAAAGTCATTTTTTTACACTCATTTTTTTGTGATTTTTTCTGTTACTACAGTACAGTGTACAGTACAGTATATTTATGTCCTTTTCCTTTTTCTGTGGCTTAGTTGTGTTTTTATGTTCTAGATTAGGATTTTGCAAATGTGTTAGGATAGGTAAGTGACTTAGGCTAGGGTGTGTTTTGACTTGCACCAAAATTCACTGTTGAAAGAACGGAACTGTGTCGTAACCTGAGGACCCCCTGTATACACATGTATGTATATATATATATATTGTCACACACGTGTGCATGGGAAGCAGCTGAAGGGCTTGGACAATACTGTTTATACATCTGCCCAGGGGGGGCGGGGTACGCTGACGCTCTTTCTGAGTTCTCTGCAGGTCTTACCCGGGAAATCCCACCAGGAGCCGCCATTTCCAGGAAGGACACACCACCTCCGGTTCCTGCCCCAAGAATGAGGTCACTTCCGGTTCCGCCCCAAGGGTGATGTCACTTCCAGTTCCGCCCAGAGGACGACATCATTTCCGCCCTCTGAGCTATAAAGCTCACTGCCTTTGCTTAGGCAGGCAGTTCTGTCTTGGACTCTGTTGTGTAAACAACTGTTTTGAAATGTCTCAAATTCTATTGCAGCCGGGAAACCGCATTAAACGGGTGGCTGCCCCAAACCTTTTCACGCCTCTGGTCTCCAGTTATTACAGTGGCGTAGTCGGCAGGATGGTGTCCCCGAAGGAACCGGGACACGGACCTTCAAGGAACCAGGTGGGTGAGTACCGGGGCCGAGTTTCGGGGCAGGGAGTGCGCCGGAGGGTCAGGAAGGACGCGGTGCAGGCTCTGCTCCACGAGCATAACCCGGGGCTACCAACCCATCTCGTGGAGAAGGTAGAGGGGACCCACAGGCGTGGGCTGGCTTCTGGGGAAAACACACGAGTGGCTCAGTATGCTCTTCTGGGTAGGAAAGCCGAGCGCCCATCGGGACCAAGGTCCCTGTTAACGATGGGCTGTCCCCAGGCCGGCAGGTAAAGAATATAATAGACTGGGAGTTTAACCCAACGAAAGGGCTGTCAGAGCAGGCTATGGATCTCTGGCAACAGGTGGGTGAGTGGCTACGGCCATTTGATTTGACCCCCTTGCAAATAGTGCAGCAAGTGGCCTGTTTTTTGCTGCTACAGCGAATACCCCAGGAATTTGCCCAGCCGGCCTGGGGAGAATTCCATTCCCTGGACGAGCTGCTACAGCTCCTGCAACCCAGAGGCCGGCTGTGAAACCCGGGAGGGCAGACCAGCCGCTCTGTGGACTACCCGGGAGTTATGTCCTACAAAAGCAGTCCCTTCCACGCAATCCAGAGCCTGTTCCAAGTCGCGGGCCGTCTGGCTTGCGACCTGTCGGGAACAAGGCGGACCGTAGGGGACAATGGCGGGGTTGTTTGTGTGCCCTTAGCAATCCCTGGCGGATAAACATACGGGAGAGCTTATTATTAATGGACATATGGTAACAGCGCTGTTTGATTCCGGCAGTAGCGTGTCTGTCGTTGCTCGCCGCTTTGTTCTACCGCAACAATGGATTAAAAAGACCAGTCTAAAATGTATACACGGAGATATCCGCCGCAATACCGCCCGTGTTACGTATGTCTCGGAGGAACCCTTCGCGCTTACCGTAGCGGTACACCGGATCCTCCGTTTCCCGTAATCCTCGGGCGGGACTGGTCTGACAGTAACCGCGGTAGTTTAGAAAGCATTCCCCGAAAAGCTTTTGGCCTCGTTATAGATGATAAAGACTCATCTCAAGCTGCTTCCACACCGTGTAATCAGCCGACAGGGAGTGGGGCGGTAGGCCAAGAGAGTGCGAAGATACTCCCGGACCGTCGCGGGCTACTACGTCATCCACTAGCGCCCCGGCAGCGAGGGAGGATTCTCCGCCCCTTGAGGTCAGACCGACCCGCTCTCTGAGTTGCACTTTCAGTTTAGAGCGACTCCGGCTTCTTTCAAGAGAGAACAGTGGAATGACGACTCTCTGAAGCACATAAAGAATGCAGTGGTTCTCGTTAACGCCACGCGCGATTTGCCCATGCCACAGGGACCTCACTTTGTCATGGATAATGAATTATTGTATCGGGTTGCTGAACATGAGGGGAAGGTCGGAAGTTGTTGCTAGTCCAGCGGACCTACGGCGGCAGGTTTGCGAAGTTAGCCCACTCTCACCTTCTTGGAGGCCATCTCGGCTCCGATAAAACATTAGAGCGCATTAAGCTCCGTTTTTTGGCGGGGATTAATGAGGAGGTTAGCGCTTTTGCATTTCCTGCCGGAGTGTCAACTGCGGCAAATTCCTAGGAAGGACCGTGCTCCTCTGATTCCCCTTCCCCTTATTGGCGTTCCTTTGACAGGATTGGGGTGGATATAGTAGGACCCTGGAGCCCTCAGCCGAGGATATAAATATATACTGTCCTCGTGGATTATGCAACCCGATTCCCTGAAGCCGTTCCATTGCTCGGCTACCACTAAAAATATTGCACGGAACTAGTAGGAGTCTTTTCGCGCGTGGGCATTCCTAGAGAAGTCCTGACGGACCAAGGAGCGCCTTTCACCTCGGAAACGCTCAAGGAGACTGCCAAGTTACTGAAAATAAAGCATTTAAAAACCTCGGTGTATCATCCTCAAACCGATGGGCTAGTGGAGAGATTCAATCAAACTCTCAAGCAAATGCTACGTAAGGTAGTCAGCAAGGATGGGAGGAATTGGGACCAACTCCTCCCCCTTGTCCTCTTTGCCTACCGGAAGTCCTCAAGCCTCTACGGGTTCTCTCCCTTTGAATTACTATACGGAAGACAGCCCCGGGGCTTATTAGATATTTTAAAAGAGGGCTGGGAAGGGGAGGCACAGCCCTCCACTAACATTTTGGAGTATATCGCCCAGTTGCGATAGATTTGATGTAATAAGACCTATACTAAAAGTCATATCGAGGAGGCACAATCAGCACAGGCCGCCTGTATGACCGTGGTACGACTCTCGGGAGTTCCAACCGGGGATCGCGTCATGGTATTGGTTCCTACTTCACACTCTAAACTGCTCGCACATTGGCTAGGCCCCTACTGAAATTAAGGAGAGGAAGGGATTGGTCGACTATTTGGTGAAACAGCCCAATCGCCGACCAGCTGAGCGAATATATCATGTAAACCTGCTGAAACCGTGGAAGGAGAGGGATCCGATCCCTCCTCCGGACAGCCCTGCTCTCTCTCGCGGAAGTAAGTGCCCTTAATTTGTGAACAGCTATCTCCCAGACAGAGACAGGAGCTCGAAGCAGCTATCCGCTCGGTCCCAGAGGTGGTAAGTGAACAACCAGGTCGGACCTCTCTGATTGCGCGACATAGTGACTGACCGGGGGTGATCGTCCGTGAGCGACCCTACAGACTCCCGGAGGCAAAGAAAGTAGAAGTGGAACTGGAAATCAAGCGAATGCTGGCACTAGGAGTGATCGAGGAAAGTAGTAGTCCCTGGTCCAGCCCCATCGTCTTGATTGCTAAGCCTGACGGCAGTTGGAGGTTTTGCAATGACTTCCGTCGGCTCAACCAAGTTTCCCGATTTGATGCTTATCCCATGCCTCGCGTGGACGACCTCCTCGAGAGACTGGGACCAGCCAAATTCTTGACTACACTTGACATGACAAAGGGGTACTGGCAGGTTCCTTTAACGGAGTCCGAAGGAAAAACCGCTTAGCACTCCTAGCGGACACTGGCAGTATCGTGTCCTTCCATTGGGTTACGGGGGCCTGCGACTTTTCAGCGTCTGGTGGACAAAGTGCTCCGCCCCATAACTCGCTCTGTGCTGCCTAGCTGGATGGCGTTGTTCATCTATTCCAGCACCTGGAAGGAGCACATACAGCAGGTCACAGCAGTATTACGGACATTGGGAGAGGCGGGCTCGCATCAACCCCAAGAAATGTTACTTGGGTTGAGAGAAGCCAAATATTTGGGCTACCTAGTGGGCCGGGGTACTGTGAGGCCACAGTGTTCCAAGTTGCAAGCCATAATGGCCTGGCCCGTCCAAACCAAGCGGCAAGTCCAATCCTTTCTCGGTTTGGCGGGTACTACCGCCGGTTTGTGCCTCGCTTCTCCGAGAGCGGCGCCTTGACCGACTTGACAAAGAAAAGAGCTCCTAATACGGTGGTATGGTCTGATAAAGCGGGGCTGCATTCAGTGACTTAAAAGGGCTCTGACTTCAGCACCTATCTTAATCTCCCTAACTTCTCTCTCCCTTTTGTCCTCCAGACGGACGCCGGACACAGGCTTGGGAGCCGTGTTGAGCCAAAGCGCCGACGGTGTTGAACACCCGTTATGTACCTGAGCGGAAACTGTTGGACCGGGAGACCAGGTACGCGGCGGTGGAGAAGGAGGCTCTGGCGATCAAATGGGCGGTGGCGCAGCTGCGGTACTACCTCTTGGGTGGCGTGTTCACTCTGGTGACGGATCATGCGCCTTTAAAGTGGATGGCCCTTCACAGGGAGTCAATCCGCGGGTCACGAGGTGGTTTCTTGACCTGCAGCAGTACAAATATATGCTCGTTCATCGACAGGGGTCCCTTCATGCCAACGCCGATGCCCTCTCCCGGCCCACGACCTCGGTGCAGGTCGCCCGACCCACGGGTCTGGGCTGAGGGGGGAGTCTTGTCACACACGTGTGCATGGGAAGCAGCTGAAGGGCTTAGACAATACTGTTTATACATCTGCCCAGGGGCGGGGACGCTGACGCTCTTTCTGAGTTCTCTGCAGGTCTTACCGGAAATCCCACCAGGAGCCGCCATTTCCAGGAAGGACACACCACCTCGGTTCCGGCCCCAAGAATGAGGTCACTTCGGTTCCGGCCCCAAGGGTGATGTCACTTCCAGTTCGGCCCAGAGGGCGACATCATTTCCGCCCTCTGAGCTATAAAGCTCACTGCCTTTGCTTAGGCAGGCAGTTCTGTCTTGGACTCTGTTGTGTAAACAACTGTTTTGAAATGTCTCAATTCTATTGCAGCCAGGAAACCGCATTAAACGGGTGGCTGCCCCAAACCTTTTCACGCCTCTGGTCTCCAGTTATTACAATATATATATATATATATATATATATATATATATATATATATATATATATATATATATATATACACACACACACACATATACATACACAGTTAAGTCCATAAATATTTGGACAGAGACAAGTTCTTTCTAATTATGGTTCTGTACATTACCACAATTAATTTTATATGAAACAGCTCAGATGCAGTTGAACTGCAGACTTTCAGCTTTAATTCAGTTTGTTGAACAAAAAGATTGCATAAAAATGTGAGACAACTAAAGTATTTTTTAACACAATCCTTTCATTTCAAGGGCTCAAAAGTAATTGGACAAATTAAATAACTGGAAATAAAATGTTCATTTCTAATACTTGGTTGAAAACCCTTTGCTGGCAATGACAGCCTGAAGTCTTGTACGGCAAATTGACCACACAAAAATGGCTAACTATGGAATTTTCTACCACAGCACCTCACATAACAATGTGCTGCTTACTTCCTGAACAACAGAGTATTAAAATGGCAACCCTACACAGTCAATAAAGGTCAGCACAATACTAAAGGTATAAAGTGAAACCACAGACTTGCAGTGCATGAAAACGGTTGTAATTTAATACAGCATTTCTTAAACTATTACACATTTAAGATAGTTTACAATATGATTGTGCAGTACGATATTTCTGAAACTATGGCTTGGTTCATGGACATATTTGTGATTGGTAGTGGAGTCTGTCCATGTACAAGTTCTGCAGAGAATGATATATGGACCCTCCATTTAGTGTTCTATTTATTGCAGTAGTATGTGATTTGAGATATAACCTATAAACAATGCCAGCAATGCATCACAGAGAACTTTATCATCATGATACAAAAACCACACCTCTCACACCCGGAGAAATAACTTGTGTTAACAAAACCTCAATCTAAAACAACACAAAAACAGCCCAGAGAATCACTTTGTAACATTTGCTAACAAAAGAAGGAACTAAGAATAAAGAAGGAATTGAGCAGGTTTAAACAAAAGAACAGAATATGGGTGTACTGCTTAGCATGATTCTGTATTCACACAGTAACATCAAGAACCCCAAAGTATTCAAGGGTGGACCTTAAAAAAGCACATGGCTTGCAAAATAAATAGCATCAACTACAAAAGCACAAATTAGGCCTTGGATGAAAATGGATGTGTGGCTTCTATAATATTCCACCTCAAATGGACACATTCTCTTGTGTTGAGACAGTGGAAAAGCTACCTAGCTAGCTAAGCACTAGCCTTTTCATGGGAATTGATACATATGCATAATAGACCTAACTATTTTACATGACAGCGAGTAATTAACCATAGAAAAAAATAGTAAAATGTAACAAATTGAAATAAAATTGTTTCATGTTGTGTTAGAGGTATATGTTGCTTTATACGTTTTCGTTCTGTTTTGCTTTGAAATTAACATGCAAATACTTTTTAAACTTACATTTTTACTGTAAAACTTCAGTAAAAACAATATTTGGAATTAACTTTTTGTCAATATTGCTTTGTATTTTGATTCTGTGTTTGGAGTTACATCGTGTAAACGTATAACTGCCCGTGAGTGAATATTGTTCCTTTATCTAATAAACAAACTGACTTTTTCACATGTTTGTCCCTGTGATTTGTTAATTGTCATAGCAAAAGCTATTCTCATTGGAAACTGTAAATGTTCATAAGAGCTGAGAGCACAGGAACTGTGTCTGACAAAAGCATTCACGCAAATGAGAGGTGAGAGGACCGTTGACATGGGCTATTAACCATAAATGGCTGAGAGGAGGGCCGGACTTGAAAAAATCTCTTGGTAATAGTCTCATCTCGTCTTAAGAATTTCTTTTAGAATTGAGAGATATTAAATGCACCACATATGTTTAAAGCAATCTTACCCACAAATTCAAGTTATATTTTATAGTGTAAGGTTCTCAAAAAAAAACAAAGGCTTTAGCCTGTCAGAATGTACTGGGTTATCCTGATTGAAGATAAGCTTCAAGGTGGACTGGATATATCTTTAAAGTACATGAAGGAACTCTGCAAACACTGAAGTTTTCATTATCAAATCCTTCACTTGGTATTTTTTGTTTCAATAATAACTCAAAGCCTGTATTAGAAAGGGTCTAATCCAGGGTGTTCACATCACAAAAAGTAATTCTTTATTAGGAGACCACAAATTATGGCACAATGTTTAATAATGTAACATGTTAGAAAGGTCAACAGGACTAAATTCATGCATATATACATAATGTATAATGTCCTTAAAACTGAAAAAAAGCTACGAGATGGCTGCCAAGGATAAAAATAAAATTGCTTCTACTTAATTTTAGGGTATTACTACAGTTAGCAGAACCAAAGTAACACTTCAATAGAAAATCTCAAACATGTAATAAAAATTAAAACTACTGACTCTAAGATCTATCATGCCATTACTAATCAAAGCTTCGAAAACCATTTATTTATTGGTTTAAGAAACTGGACTTTGAATTGAATCGCTTGCTGTAATCGGTAATCAGACAATTGCATATCCCTTTAGGGATGTGGGATGAAAATTAGAGTATCCAAATAAACTGGAAAATAAAATACACGTGGAGCCAGGTGTGAGCTTTGAACCCAAGACGCTAAAATCTTACTGCTACAGCACTAACCACAATGCCAACTATTTTACAACACACAATTATATCTAGATTACTCAAATCTATAATGTATTACTATCTATCTGTGTTTTAGTAGCCAATGCAACCGAGTTAAAACATTTGCTCTCTTTAAGAGATTGATAAAAAAATTTTGAAATGCATACACATATAGATCAAATATTGAAATATTCATCATTCAAAACAAGTATGAGGTATCGACTGGGTACTTTGTTTATAAGTATAAAATAATATGCGTCATAGGCCTGACTAGTTCTAAATGATATAAAAATTACCCATCATAAAATGTAATTTCAGCTTATGGTTTAGTGTGCATACATCCATGTACACTGCATTGATGTTTAATGGTGCATGACACTCTAGGAGGCTCCCATTGCCTTACTTTCACTCTTACAAGCTGCTTCAGCTAATATCACAATAAAGCAAGGATGTTAAAAAAAAAAAATGAGTGCAGCTATAACTGGGCAAACTGTACACTCATTGTGTTTGTTGTCCCTTTTTAGTGAATCAAATCTCCAATTAAACCACAGAATAGGAGGAATTCCCTTCTTGCTATGGAAGCAATATATCAACGATGGCAAGTAATAGCTATGCACACCTTAAAAAAGGTGTTTTTTTATTAATTTCAGGTAGGTAGAACAAAGTTCGAGAAAAAAATGAACTGAAAAAATGTATGCACTTTGAAACATTACTGCAGACAAGCACATATACAAAGGACAAACTTTAATAGATTATAATTTAAATTCAGAGAATATAAATTAACACATTGCTATATTTCCTTTGTGAATCTTAAAAAGCACTCTTGATAGTGTCTGTTAAAGAATAAATAGATAGATCTTAATTTTCCCAATAGGAAAATCATGTGACCTTATGATGGACCAGTATCCTGTCCTTGGTTAACTCCCACTGAATAGTTTTCACATTGGATCCTCATCAACTGTGTACTGCATTAAGCATGTAAGGAAAAAAAAAATGTATTCTTTTCTATTTTTCATGCTACCTTCTTGAATTATCAAACAGAAAAATGTACATATAAAAACTTAATTTTACTAACTATTGTAATTGGGTATGCAGTGGATTTAGAAAGTATCTAGGCCTTTACACATTTTGCACACTTTATATTGTGTTGATAACAAAATTAACATATTTTCAGAAATGTCTGCAAATTTATTAAAAATCAAAAACTGAAATCTCTCATTCATAGTAGTATTTAGATTCTTAATCGAATACTTTGAAGAAGCCCCTCTCGCGGCAATTACAGCTTTGTGTCTTCTTGGGCAAGTCTCTTTGCTCTCTCTTTACACACTTGAATTTGAGCATCTTCAGGTCTCTCAGCAGATATTCTATGGGGCTTAAGTGTGGACTTTGCCTGGGTCACTCAAGGACAGTCTGAGACTTGTCCCAAAGCTCTGCACCACTGTCTTGGCAGTGTACTTTGGGTCTTTGTTGCACTAAACGGTGGACCATCATCTCAGTCTGAGGCTGCATGCACAATGGAGTAGGATTTCTTAGCTGACCTTTCTGTATTTGAATGCATTCACCCATCCCTCAATTCTGACCGGTCTACCCGTTTCTGTTTCTAAGAAACACCCCGATACCATGATGCTGCAAACACCCTGCTTTAACCGTAGGTATAGTATTAGGCAAGTGATGAGCAGTGTCTGGTTTTCATCAGACATACTGCTTGGATTTCAGCCCATAGAGTTTGCTTTTTGTTCAATCAGACATGACATGCAGTGTGAATTGTGGTATTTTATATACACCGTTGTGTATCTTTCTAAATGATGACCAATCAATTCGGTCTACTACAGGTGGACTCCAATCAAATTCAAGACACATGTTAAGGAAAATTAAAGCAAATAGGATGCACAAGGTTATAATTTGTAGTGCAACTGCAAAGGACGTAAATACTTACATGAATTACTTTTTAATACATTTGCCAACCTTTTTGAAAACAAGCTTTTACTTTGTCTTTATTGAGTTTACCCATCTACACTAATAAAACGCAAAGCCATAAATGACTGACTGACTCATTTACTCACTCACTCATCACTAATTCTCCAACTTCCCGTGTAGGTGGAAGGCTGCAATTTGGCAGGCTCATTCCTTACAGCTTACTAACAAAAGTTAGGCAGGTTTCATTTCAAAATTCTACGCATAATGGTCATAACTGGAACCTACTTTCGACCATATATACGGCCATAGCCTGCTGCTCGGTCGCCGTGTGAGGCGGAGTTGCGTCCCGTATCATCACGCCTCCCACGTAATTAAGTGCCTGCCCATCTAAGGTAAATATTCGCGGGTGAAGGACTGTGCTTATGCACACGAAGATGAGATGGTCTAGTGTTTAGCACAAACTCAGCGAAAGTGCAGGAGAAACTTTTAAGTGCCGGGTCTTAGCTAACATTAAATAAAGCTGTGGACATCGCAAGATCACAAAAGAGAGCGGCTCATGTGAACTGACTGTGAACACGGTACGTAGAGAACAAGGAAGAGCTCCAAAGAGCGCTGAACAAAAAACACATTACACAATTGAGAAGGCAGCAAAAGAATATGAAGTGAGTGACACATACAAGCATATTCATAAGTGCAGCTACTGCGGAAACTAAGCACAGTGTAAGCCGTAAGTTTAAATTAAGTTTATAGACACGCTGCCGCTGGCATTTGTCATGCCTATGACGAATATGATATTCGCGAGATACAAGTTTAATGAGAAGACACGAGGTATAAACGAGACTTTGGATCACTTTGTAACAGAGTTAAAATTGCTGTAGCAAGAAACTTTTAAGTGCCGGGTCTTAGCTAACATTAAATAAAGCCATGGACATCGCAAGATCACACAAGAGAGCGGCTCACGTGAACTGACTGTGAACGCAGTACGTAGAGAACAAGGAAGAGCTCCAAAGAGCGCTGAACAAAAAACGCATTACACAATTGAGAAAGCAGCAAAAGAATATGAAGCGAGTGACGCATACAAGCATATTCGTAAGTGCAGCTACTGCGGAAACAAAGCACAGTGTAAACCGTAATCTTTAAATTAAGTTTATAGATACGCTGCCGCTGGCGTTTGTCATGCCTACTAATGCAAACGAAAATGAGATGGTCAGGGATAGAATAGTGTTTGGCACAAACTCGGCAAAAGTGCGACAGAAACTTTTAAGTGCCGGGTCTGAGTTAACATTAAATGACTGTTGGTGAAGGACTGTGCTTATGCAAACGAATAGAAAGCAAATGTTAAGTTATTTTTAAAATGTTTCCTTTTCTTTTTCATAACGTCTTTAACACACTTCTTCTCTGCTGCGAAGCGCAGGTATTTTGCTAGTTTGATATAAAATCTACAAAATTTGCAGAAATTAAAAGGATCTGGATACTTTCTGAATTGACTGTGTATTAACAAAACAGTTTGATGGTAATTGAGGTTTATTTAAATGTTTCATCATTTGCCAAGTTAATAAAGATCAACTACACTCATCTAATCTCAAAGACCATTACCAAGCAGTATTGATTCATGGAAATCCTCCAGCCTTTGCTCTTCTGGATGTAGTAATTACTGTATATTTTACTTCAATATGCTGCACTATCTCAAACAGGTAGGAATGACACAAACATACGCAAGTAACACTGAGTTTCACAGCCAGAAATGTACGCAAAACAGCACCTCTCAGTTTTCATGTTCTTCTATTTGAGG